>NC_063054.1:30245805-30429417 GCF_018812025.1 Megalobrama amblycephala
CCAGGGTACAGAGAACAGATAAAAAGGTGCTACGCTGTTCTGTGCTTAAACGGCTCTCAACTGCTTCCCTCCCAAATGGCCTTGGGCTTTCATTTCCTTTTTGTTCACCAAATATGCAGATATCCGGCATGTGTTTACTGGTTTATGCTACTCTCCAACAAAACAGGAGCTCAATAGTACATGTGTCTGAGATAATAAAGTTGTTTTGGCATAAAAAATAAATAAATAAATAAATAAATAAATAAACATCTAGTGTATTAGTAAAAATAAATGAACTGCAAATTATTTCTAATCAGTGTTTTTCATTTCTTTTTTCTGTCTTTTCAGAAAAATAGGTCCTTGGTAATGACAAGCATGCCCACTGAGTGAGTATCAATTATTTTGTTTTTCGAGTACTTTGAAACTTAAATAATTAAAATAATTAAAGCTGGGTTATTCCGTGTCAACTCAACCAGAGGTCCCCGGCTCTTTTTATATTTTTTCCTGTGAAAGACAAACATTAATAGTGATAAAAGCCAAAATACTAAATGTCTTGGGTGAGTATTGAGTAATCCACTATTTGGTAGAAGGGGGTCAAAATGACAAAATTTTCACCTGAGGTTTGGAGTCAATCTAAAAATGTCTTTAGAAAAATGGCAGCATTATTATTATTATTATTATATTATATTTTGTTTTTTGTTTTTGTTTTTTACAGAGATGTGTAGGTCTGTTAGTAAAATCAGTAATCTTTGTTGGATTATATGCCAGTGGTGACAGTACAAAAATGGGAAAAAACAATTCTTGAGAAATATTAAAGATATTTTAATATCCTTTTAGGTTTTGGTTCTTTACTTTTCTTTTGGTATCCATATTTTTAAGGCCCTTTATGGTTCAATTCCAGAGATATTGGGATATCAATATGGCTCTAAGAGTAAATTGTACACAATTTTAAAGATCAAAAACCAAATGTGGGACACTGCATACAGAGGATCATTTTTTCTTTTAAAGAGGAATGTCTGAAGAGAAAATTATATTGAAACTAGAAATGTATGGTGTTTCCCTCTATCAAAACAATTGCACAGAACATTCCTGTCTGAGTATCATAAATATTATTTTTCTCAAGTGCCTGTAACTCAAGAAGTACTAAAGATATGTAATAAACTTAATAAACTTCTCATTTGGAGTATTTATTTTAAAGGCCCTATATGGTTTAATCCCTAAGATATGGCCTATAGGGATCCCAATGTGGCTCTGTTCAAATTGTTGAATTTAACCCATTTTCAATGGTTGAAAACCAAATGTGATTTTGTTTATCCAGTCATGACTGTTGACACCGCATATGTGCATATAAGAACCATATATATATATATATATATATATATATATATATATATATATATATATATATATATATATATATATCTATCTCTCTCACACACACACACACACGGTATATACAGTGTCCTCCACAAATATTGGCACCCTTAGTAAATATGAGCAAAGGCGGCTGTGAAAATAAATCTGCATTGTTTATCTTTTTGATCTTTCATTCAAAAAAATCACAAAATTCTAACCTTTCATTGAAGGAAAAAAATTGAAAATGGGTGGAAAAGCTCATTATGAAATAAATGTTTTTCTCTAGTTCATGTTGGCTACAATTATTGCCACCCAATTATTGCAATGTCCTTTTCCCAAGATAGCAGCTCTGAGTCTTCTTCTATAATGCCTGATGAGTTTGGAGAACACCTGGGGAGAGATCAGAGACCATTCCTCCATACAGAATCTCTCTAGATCCTTGAGATTCCAGCTCCATGTTGGTGCTGCTTCTCTTCAGTTCACTCCACTCATTTTCTTTAGGTTTCAGGTCAGGGAACTGGGATGGCCATGGCAGAAGCTTCATTTTGTGCTCAGTGACACATTTTTGTGTTGGTTTTGATGTTTGTTTTGGATCATTGTCCTGATGGACGATCCAACCACTGCCCATTATTGGATTTCTAGCAGAAGTGGTCAGGTTTTGATTTTTTTAGGGCCCGAGCACCGATGGTGTGAGGACCCTATTGGAATTGCTCTGTTTATTATTATTATTATTATTATTATTATTATTAGGGCCCGAGCACCGATGGTGTGAGGACCCTATTGGAATTGCTCCGTTTATTATTATTATTATTATTATTATTATTATTATTAGGGCCCGAGCACCGATGGTGTGAGGACCCTATTGGAATTGCTCCGTTTATTATTAGGGCCCGAGCACCGATGGTGTGAGGACCCTATTGGAATTGCTCCGTTTATTATTATTATTATTATTATTATTATTAGGGCCCGAGCACCGATGGTGTGAGGACCCTATTGGAATTGCTCCGTTTATTAGGGCCCAAGCGAAAATTCGCGCAGGGCCCTCTTGTTTTTCTAAGGATTATTATTATTATTTTTTTTTTTTTTTTTTTTTTTTTTTTTTTTTTTTTTCCGTCTTCCGGGGCTTTTTGGGGGCCTTAACATGCTCAAAAACTCTTGAAAATTGGCACACACATTGGAATCCGCGGCCAACAGGGCCGGGCAGAAGCTGGTACCCGGGCGTGGCAGGGGGGCTCAACAGCGCCCCCTTGAAAAAGGTCTGAAAATTTGGTCCATATATTAAACACGCTTGCACGTATTAGTCTGAAACTCGGTACACATAAGGGTTGTTTGAAAAACGCATGCTCTGGAATTTGATATACTCCTCCTAGACGATTAATCCGATCGCCACCAAACTCGGTCAGCATGAAGTCAAGACACTGATGATTAAAAATTGCCAGGGGATTTTTGATATCTCGAACGGTTTGTCCGTGGCGAGGCAACGAATTTATGGCGAGAAAAAGGAAACAGGAAATGTGTTATAACGTCTGCATACATATATTGATCTTTATGAAACTTCACAAGTGTGTTCGTTATAGGAGTCTGATCACATGTATGTGACTATTGTGAGTCAAAGTTATAGCGCCACCAACTGGCAGCAGGAAGTGTATCACTTTTTGAAATGTTTTGAGATCACCCTCTTATTTTTACCTGATTTGCTTCAAACTTCATCAGTGTAATGTCAATACACAGCAGATGTAGACCTATGACAGGATTTTTGATATTTGAAATATTGTTGCCATGGCAACAGGTCAAACTGTAATAATATTCTTGAGTGTTTTTGAGGCTCTTAACATGCTTCAAATTGCATGAAACTCGACACACACATCAATATTGTCAACCAGTAGACATGGACAAAGCCATAGAAATGGGCGTGGTGGAGGGGCTCAGTAGCGCCACCTTTTGACAAAAGTGGGGGGGTTTGTTTTTCCTACAGTCACCAAACTTGGTACACATATTGTTCTCATCAAGCCGGACAATTTTCTAATTTACATTCATTAGCTCCGACCAACAGGAAGTCAGCTATTTTGGTTTGAATGTTAATTTTTTGAAAAAACAGGCTATGAATTTTATACTACTACTCCTACAGGGTTTATCCAATTTACACCAAGCTTTTTTTAACTTGTTGCTAACACATTGAAGTTGTTTAATTGCAAACGGATTTTGGATATCTCAAACGGTTTGGCCGTGGCGAGGCAACGAATTTATGGCAAGAAAAGGGAAACAAAGTGTTATAACTTCTGCATACATTAATTGATTTTGATGAAACTTCGGCTTAGTCTTCGTTGTACAAGGCTGATCACATGGATGTGACTATTGTGATTCAAAGTCATAGCGCCACCAACTGGAAGCAGAAAATGTGTCACTTTCAGCATACATTGAGATCACCCTCTTATTTTTACCTGATTTGCTTCAAAATTAATCAGAATAATGTTAAAACTTGGCACATGTAATCCTTTGAAAATGGGCAGGGAGGAGGGCTCTATAGTGGCACCTTGTAGTGCAGTAAATGTGGAGTGAATTTGACATAGTCCTTTGATGTTTAACCGTTTTAAGTGCCTATTGCCCGCTGTGCACAGTTGCCCTGAAGCCACCGGGTGGCGGTGCCACCGGGCTTGGGCCCGCCATCGCTGCTCGCAGCTATATTTAGGGCCCAAGCGAAAATTCGCGCAGGGCCCTCTTGTTTTTCTAAGGATTATTATTAGGGCCCAAGCGAAAATTCGCGCAGGGCCCTCTTGTTTTTCTAAGGATTATTAGGGCCCAAGCGAAAATTCGCGCAGGGCCCTCTTGTTCTTCTAAGGATTATTATTATTTTTTTTTTTTTTTTTTTTTTTTTTTTTTTTTCCGTCTTCCGGGGCTTTTTGGGGGCCTTAACATGCTCAAAAACTCTTGAAAATTGGCACACACATTGGAATCCGCGGCCATTAGGACGCCGGAGAGGCTGGTACCCGGGCGTGGCAGGGGGGCTCGACAGCGCCCCCTTGAAAAAAGTCTGAAAATTTGGTCCATATATTAAACACGCTTGCACGTATTAGTATGAAACTCAGTACACATATAGACCTCATCGGGCCGAACAACTTTCGTGCTCTAAGTTAAACACCACGCCAACAGGAAGTCAGCTATTAAGGGTTGTTTGAAAAACGCATGCTCTGGAATTTGATATACTCCTCCTAGACGATTAATCCGATCGCCACCAAACTCGGTCAGCATGAAGTCAAGACACTGATGATTAAAAATTGCCAGGGGATTTTTGATATCTCGAACGGTTTGGCCGTGGCGAGGCAACGAATTTATGGCGAGAAAAAGGAAACAGGAAATGTGTTATAACGTCTGCATACATATATTGATCTTTATGAAACTTCACGAGTGTGTTCGTTATAGGAGTCTGATCACATGGATGTGACTATTGTGAGTCAAAGTTATAGCGCCACCAACTGGCAGCAGGAAGTGTATCACTTTTTGAAATGTTTTGAGATCACCCTCTTATTTTTACCTGATTTGCTTCAAACTTCATCAGTGTAATGTCAATACACAGCAGATGTAGACCTATGACAGGATTTTTGATATTTGAAATATTGTTGCCATGGCAACAGGTCAAACTGTAATAATATTCTTGAGTGTTTTTGAGGCTCTTAACATGCTTCAAATTGCATGAAACTCGACACACACATCAATATTGTCAACCAGTAGACATGGACAAAGCCATAGAAATGGGCGTGGTGGAGGGGCTCAGTAGCGCCACCTTTTGACAAAAGTGGGGGGGTTAGTTTTTCCTACAATCACCAAACTCGGTACACATATTGTTCTCATCAAGCCGGACAATTTTCTAATTTACATTCATTAGCTCCGACCAACAGGAAGTCAGCTATTTTGGTTTGAATGTTAATTTTTTGAAAAAACAGGCTATGAATTTTATACTACTACTCCTACAGGGTTTATCCAATTTACACCAAGCTTTTTTTAACTTGTTGCAAACACATTGAAGTTGTTTAATTGCAAACGGATTCTGGATATCTCAAACGGTTTGGCCGTGGCGAGGCAACGAATTTATGGCAAGAAAAGGGAAACAAAGTGTTATAACTTCTGCATACATTAATTGATTTTGATGAAACTTCGGCTTAGTCTTCGTTGTACAAGGCTGATCACATGGATGTGACTATTGTGATTCAAAGTAATAGCGCCACCAACTGGAAGCAGAAAATGTGTCACTTTCAGCATACATTGAGATCACCCTCTTATTTTTACCTGATTTGCTTCAAAATTCATCAGAATAATGTTAAAACTTGGCACATGTAATCCTTTGAAAATGGGCAGGGAGGAGGGGCTCTATAGTGGCACCTTGTAGTGCAGTAAATGTGGAGTGAATTTGACATAGTCCTTTGATGTTTAACCGTTTTAAGTGCCTATTGCCCGCTGTGCACAGTTGCCCTGAAGCCACCGGGGTGGCGGTGCCACCGGGCTTGGGCCCGCCATCGCTGCTCGCAGCTATATTTATTATTTTTTTTTATTTTTTTTTTTTTTATTTATTTATTTTTTTTTTTTCCGTCTTCCGGGGCTTTTTGGGGGCCTTAACATGCTCAAAAACTCTTGAAAATTGGCACACACATTGGAATCCGCGGCCATTAGGACGCCGGAGAGGCTGGTACCCGGGCGTGGCAGGGGGGCTCGACAGCGCCCCCTTGAAAAAAGTCTGAAAATTTGGTCCATATATTAAACACGCTTGCACGTATTAGTATGAAACTCAGTACACATATAGACCTCATCGGGCCGAACAACTTTCGTGCTCTAAGTTAAACACCACGCCAACAGGAAGTCAGCTATTAAGGGTTGTTTGAAAAACGCATGCTCTGGAATTTGATATACTCCTCCTAGACGATTAATCCGATCGCCACCAACTCGGTCAGCATGAAGTCAAGACACTGATGATTAAAAATTGCCAGGGGATTTTTGATATCTCGAACGGTTTGTCCGTGGCGAGGCAACGAATTTATGGCGAGAAAAAGGAAACAGGAAATGTGTTATAACGTCTGCATACATATATTGATCTTTATGAAACTTCACAAGTGTGTTCGTTATAGGAGTCTGATCACATGTATGTGACTATTGTGAGTCAAAGTTATAGCGCCACCAACTGGCAGCAGGAAGTGTATCACTTTTTGAAATGTTTTGAGATCACCCTCTTATTTTTACCTGATTTGCTTCAAACTTCATCAGTGTAATGTCAATACACAGCAGATGTAGACCTATGACAGGATTTTTGATATTTGAAATATTGTTGCCATGGCAACAGGTCAAACTGTAATAATATTCTTGAGTGTTTTTGAGGCTCTTAACATGCTTCAAATTGCATGAAACTCGACACACACATCAATATTGTCAACCAGTAGACATGGACAAAGCCATAGAAATGGGCGTGGTGGAGGGGCTCAGTAGCGCCACCTTTTGACAAAAGTGGGGGGTTTGTTTTTCCTACAGTCACCAAACTTGGTACACATATTGTTCTCATCAAGCCGGACAATTTTCTAATTTACATTCATTAGCTCCGACCAACAGGAAGTCAGCTATTTTGGTTTGAATGTTAATTTTTTGAAAAAACAGGCTATGAATTTTATACTACTACTCCTACAGGGTTTATCCAATTTACACCAAGCTTTTTTTAACTTGTTGCAAACACATTGAAGTTGTTTAATTGCAAACGGATTCTGGATATCTCAAACGGTTTGGCCGTGGCGAGGCAACGAATTTATGGCAAGAAAAGGGAAACAAAGTGTTATAACTTCTGCATACATTAATTGATTTTGATGAAACTTCGGCTTAGTCTTCGTTGTACAAGGCTGATCACATGGATGTGACTATTGTGATTCAAAGTCATAGCGCCACCAACTGGAAGCAGAAAATGTGTCACTTTCAGCATACATTGAGATCACCCTCTTATTTTTACCTGATTTGCTTCAAAATTCATCAGAATAATGTTAAAACTTGGCACATGTAATCCTTTGAAAATGGGCAGGGAGGAGGGGCTCTATAGTGGCACCTTGTAGTGCAGTAAATGTGGAGTGAATTTGACATAGTCCTTTGATGTTTAACCGTTTTAAGTGCCTATTGCCCGCTGTGCACAGTTGCCCTGAAGCCACCGGGGTGGCGGTGCCACCGGGCTTGGGCCCGCCATCGCTGCTCGCAGCTATATTTAGGGCCCAAGCGAAAATTCGCGCAGGGCCCTCTTGTTTTCTAAGGATTATTATTATTTTTTTTTTTTTTTCCGTCTTCCGGGGCTTTTTGGGGGCCTTAACATGCTCAAAAACTCTTGAAAATTGGCACACACATTGGAATCCGCGGCCAACAGGGCCGGGCAGAAGCTGGTACCCGGGCGTGGCAGGGGGCTCAACAGCGCCCCCTTGAAAAAGGTCTGAAAATTTGGTCCATATATTAAACACGCTTGCACGTATTAGTCTGAAACTCGGTACACATATAGACCTCATCGGGCCGAACAACTTTCGTGCTCTAAGTTAAACGTCACGCCAACAGGAAGTCAGCTATTAAGGGTTGTTTGAAAAACGCATGCTCTGGAATTTGATATACTCCTCCTAGACGATTAATCCGATCGCCACCAAACTCGGTCAGCATGAAGTCAAGACACTGATGATTAAAAATTGCCAGGGGATTTTTGATATCTCGAACGGTTTGTCCGTGGCGAGGCAACGAATTTATGGCGAGAAAAAGGAAACAGGAAATGTGTTATAACGTCTGCATACATATATTGATCTTTATGAAACTTCACAAGTGTGTTCGTTATAGGAGTCTGATCACATGTATGTGACTATTGTGAGTCAAAGTTATAGCGCCACCAACTGGCAGCAGGAAGTGTATCACTTTTTGAAATGTTTTGAGATCACCCTCTTATTTTTACCTGATTTGCTTCAAACTTCATCAGTGTAATGTCAATACACAGCAGATGTAGACCTATGACAGGATTTTTGATATTTGAAATATTGTTGCCATGGCAACGTCAAACTGTAATAATATTCTTGAGTGTTTTTGAGGCTCTTAACATGCTTCAAATTGCATGAAACTCGACACACACATCAATATTGTCAACCAGTAGACATGGACAAAGCCATAGAAATGGGCGTGGTGGAGGGGCTCAGTAGCGCCACCTTTTGACAAAAGTGGGGGGTTTGTTTTTCCTACAGTCACCAAACTCGGTACACATATTGTTCTCATCAAGCCGGACAATTTTCTAATTTACATTCATTAGCTCCGACCAACAGGAAGTCAGCTATTTTGGTTTGAATGTTAATTTTTTGAAAAAACAGGCTATGAATTTTATACTACTACTCCTACAGGGTTTATCCAATTTACACCAAGCTTTTTTTAACTTGTTGCTAACACATTGAAGTTGTTTAATTGCAAACGGATTTTGGATATCTCAAACGGTTTGGCCGTGGCGAGGCAACGAATTTATGGCAAGAAAAGGGAAACAAAGTGTTATAACTTCTGCATACATTAATTGATTTTGATGAAACTTCGGCTTAGTCTTCGTTGTACAAGGCTGATCACATGGATGTGACTATTGTGATTCAAAGTCATAGCGCCACCAACTGGAAGCAGAAAATGTGTCACTTTCAGCATACATTGAGATCACCCTCTTATTTTTACCTGATTTGCTTCAAAATTCATCAGAATAATGTTAAAACTTGGCACATGTAATCCTTTGAAAATGGGCAGGGAGGAGGGGCTCTATAGTGGCACCTTGTAGTGCAGTAAATGTGGAGTGAATTTGACATAGTCCTTTGATGTTAACCGTTTTAAGTGCCTATTGCCCGCTGTGCACAGTTGCCCTGAAGCCACCGGGGTGGCGGTGCCACCGGGCTTGGGCCCGCCATCGCTGCTCGCAGCTATATTTATTTTTTTTTTTTTTTTTTTTTTTCCGTCTTCCGGGGCTTTTTGGGGGCCTTAACATGCTCAAAAACTCTTGAAAATTGGCACACACATTGGAATCTGCGGCCATTAGGACGCCGGAGAGGCTGGTACCCGGGCGTGGCAGGGGGGCTCGACAGCGCCCCCTTGAAAAAAGTCTGAAAATTTGGTCCATATATTAAACACGCTTGCACGTATTAGTATGAAACTCAGTACACATATAGACCTCATCGGGCCGAACAACTTTCGTGCTCTAAGTTAAACACCACGCCAACAGGAAGTCAGCTATTAAGGGTTGTTTGAAAAACGCATGCTCTGGAATTTGATATACTCCTCCTAGACGATTAATCCGATCGCCACCAAACTCGGTCAGCATGAAGTCAAGACACTGATGATTAAAAATTGCCAGGGGATTTTTGATATCTCGAACGGTTTGGCCGTGGCGAGGCAACGAATTTATGGCGAGAAAAAGGAAACAGGAAATGTGTTATAACGTCTGCATACATATATTGATCTTTATGAAACTTCACGAGTGTGTTCGTTATAGGAGTCTGATCACATGGATGTGACTATTGTGAGTCAAAGTTATAGCGCCACCAACTGGCAGCAGGAAGTGTATCACTTTTTGAAATGTTTTGAGATCACCCTCTTATTTTTACCTGATTTGCTTCAAACTTCATCAGTGTAATGTCAATACACAGCAGATGTAGACCTATGACAGGATTTTTGATATTTGAAATATTGTTGCCATGGCAACAGGTCAAACTGTAATAATATTCTTGAGTGTTTTTGAGGCTCTTAACATGCTTCAAATTGCATGAAACTCGACACACACATCAATATTGTCAACCAATAGACATGGACAAAGCCATAGAAATGGGCGTGGTGGAGGGGCTCAGTAGCACCACCTTTTGACAAAAGTGGAGGGGTTAGTTTTTCCTACAGTCACCAAACTCGGTACACATATTGTTCTCATCAAGCCGGACAATTTTCTAATTTACATTCATTAGCTCCGACCAACAGGAAGTCAGCTATTTTGGTTTGAATGTTAATTTTTTGAAAAAACAGGCTATGAATTTTATACTACTACTCCTACAGGGTTTATCCAATTTACACCAAGCTTTTTTTAACTTGTTGCTAACACATTGAAGTTGTTTAATTGCAAACGGATTTTGGATATCTCAAACGGTTTGGCCGTGGCGAGGCAACGAATTTATGGCAAGCAAAGGGAAACAAAGTGTTTTAACTCCTGCATACATTAATTGATTTTGATGAAACTTCGGCTTAGTCTTCGTTGTACAAGGCTGATCACATGGATGTGACTATTGTGATTCAAAGTAATAGCGCCACCAACTGGAAGCAGAAAATGTGTCACTTTCAGCATACATTGAGATCACCCTCTTATTTTTACCTGATTTGCTTCAAAATTCATCAGAATAATGTTAAAACTTGGCACATGTAATCCTTTGAAAATGGGCAGGGAGGAGGGGCTCTATAGTGGCACCTTGTAGTGCAGTAAATGTGGAGTGAATTTGACATAGTCCTTTGATGTTTAACCGTTTTAAGTGCCTATTGCCCGCTGTGCACAGTTGCCCTGAAGCCACCGGGGTGGCGGTGCCACCGGGCTTGGGCCCGCCATCGCTGCTCGCAGCTATATTTATTATTATTCTTCTTCTTCTCCAAAGTGAATCGCATTTTAGAGGGCCTAAACGTGCTCGAAAACTCACGAAACTTTGCACACGCGTCAGAAGTGGTGAAAATTTACGTCTGTTATGGGTTTCGGAATTGGGCGTGGCAAAATGGCTCGATAGCGCCATCTAACGTACAGCCCCGCTCGCTACATAACACTAGGGGTTTGAAATTCGGTACACACATTTATCAGCCCAGTACCTACAAAAAATTCTCTTGGAGCGAAATCCGAAACCAAACAGGAAGTCAGATATTTTGAATTAATTCACCGTTTTTTGCATTTTCCAGACGTTGTACTTTAACGAACTCCTCCTAGAGATTTAATCAGATCAATGTCATTTTTTGTCAGTCTAATCTAAAGGCCTTTGTGACGTTAAATTGCGAAGATCTAGAGTTTTCGCTGAAGGGCGTGTCCGTGGCAGCCTGACAAAGTTTGATGTTTTCGCCATGAAAAAGGAAGTTGTTGTAACTCAGACAAACAATGTCGGATCTGCCCCAAACTTCACATGCTTTATTAGAGTCCTGACCTGAAGACATCTTCATAACAATATTCAGTTACAGTCATAGCGCCACCTGGGGGCAACAGGAAATGACATGTTTTACACTGTGATTAACTCCTCATGGAGATTTAACCAGATCAACATCATATGTTGTCAGTCTAATCTTAAGACCTTAGCGATGATAAATATCAAAGATCTTGAGTTTTCGGTGAAGGGCGTGTCCGTGGCGGCCTGACAAAGTCTGATGTTTCGCCATGAAAGAGGAAACTGTTGTAACTCAGGCATACTACGTCCGATCTGCTCCAAACTTCACATGTGTGATAAGAGTCATAGCCTAAAGACGTCTATATGATACTATTCAGTTAGTCATAGCGCCACCTGCTGGCAACAGGAAATGGCATGCTTTATACTGTAATTCACTACCAGATTCACATTTCATCATGCCACGAAGTACCAGACATGCTAGAAACACGTTAAATCATGCAACACTTGGCTGAGTGCTAATGTATGCGATTAACGCCACGAAAGAAACAGGAAGTTGTTGTAACTCAGGCATACAACGTCCGATCTGCTTCAAACTTCACGTGTTCGATAAAAGTCCTGGCCTGAAGACATCAACATGGCAAAATTCAGTTACGGTCAAAGCGCCACCTGTTGGCCACAGGAAGTGTGGCATTTCGAAATGACTTTGGCATAATTCTCCTGTATTCACTCGCTTACATGCATGTCGCCCACTGTTCACTGTTTTCCTGAGGCCAACGGGTGGCGGTGAGCCCGGGTGCGAGGGCCCTCTCAACGCTGCTTGCAGCTTTAATTTTTATCTGTTTTTTATCGCACATTAGGACGATTTAGAGACACATCCTCTTCCAGGCAGATTTATAACATCTTTAGTTGATTGAAACTTCTTAATTATTTCCCTGATGGTGAAAATGGGGATTTTCAATGCGTTAGCTTTTTTCTTACACCCATTTTATATTTTGTGAAGCTCAACGATCTTTTGCTGCACATCAGAACTATATTATTTGTTTTTTCTCATTGTGATGAATGATTAAGGGGATTTGGCCTTTGTGTTTACACATTTGTACTCCTGTGGAACAGGAAGTCATGGCTGCACAATTTCATGCTCCTAGTCACCCTGGTGTGCTAAAAAATGTAAATGGGAATATACTTCAGAGATATTTTACTCAGAAGAATTTCTAGGGATGCTAATAATTGTGGCAAACATGTATTGGAGAAAAACATTTATTTCATAATGAGCTTTTTCTCCCATTTTCAATTCTTTTCCTTCAATGAAAGGTTAGAATTTTGTGAATTTTTTGAATGAAAGATCAAAAAGATAAACAATGCAGATTTTTTTTCAAAGCCACCTTTGCTCATATATACTAAGGGTGCCAATATTTGTGGAGGGCACTGCATATATATTTAATTAGTGTGATGTCAAATTATGAATAACCAGGATTAATTAACTCTTCGTAAAGTTATGAACAGTGTGAAACATAAGATAACCAAAAACATACATAAGAAATATAAGATCCCATTTACCTGGGGTTTATAATAACCCAGGGTGAACTATTTCAAGTGTGAGAGCCCTTAAATATTTCAAAGTTTGATCTATTATCAGTGATTCCACAAAATATGCCTCTTAGCAGTGGATACTACTCGATATATGACTATGCTTCACATGTGATAACAATAGAAAATCACAGAGGTGTAAAAAGTACTCAAAAATGTTACTCAAGTGAAAGTACAAGTACTGAGTGAAAATTTTACTCAATTAAAAGTAAAAGTATCTGGCCAGAATCATACGTGAGTAAAAGTAAAAAAGTACTACATTAAAATTGTACTTGAGTATTAAAAAAGTAAAAGTAACAGCAAGAATGAAAATTAGAGATTCTTGTTTAAGCTTTTAATCTCTAAAAACATGTGTTTGTGTTTAATTGTATTTAATTATCAAACTATAAGACTACTACCTAATGCCAGTATGCAACATGCTACTCAAAGTTGCAAAACCTCGGATTTAACTTAAGCAGAAGCTGATTTTCAAAACTGAGTGTCAAGCCTAGCTCTTTTGGGGCTAAAAATCAATCCTGCAGTGCCTGAAACACTGGTGTCTGAAACACAGGCCAGATATCCATCAAACTCTTTGCTGGCTTCATGCGTTTGTCTGTTTCAAAGATGCGAAAAAAATCTTCATCATCAGATGAACTGTTGGCCACGGGTGCTCTTGATTCTGTGGCTGATTTTTGACTTCCTCCATTTTCTTCCACTGACTGTTATAATTTCCAGGTCAACTAAGAGTATAGAACCCGAGAGGTGACACTCTGATACTTTTTAGGCAACAGTCACTAGATGGCGCTCCGGTAGCGCGGCCGCCATTATGGGGTGAAAATACTAACTGGAGCATTGAATCCTTCACATCTTACGCACCCAAAATCAGTGAATTTCACTGCCAAATCAGAAGCGCAGTAGAACAGTTTTTTAAATTAAGTCATCAGTAAATTGTATGGCTCCCACAGTAAATGTTGTATTGTCTTATATATGTTTTATTTTACCAGTTGTGGAATCCAACCATTCAACCATCTGAGGTAACGTAGTTAGCCTACTTTGAGTATTTCCATTTTATGCAACTTTACACATTTATTAATAATAAATTAATAATTAATACATTTAAGATCATCATATTTACAGTGATCAGTATATTTCAGACCTAGTGGAGTAATAGTAATAATATCTAAGTCTGAATTGAAATAAGCTATATTGTACGTTTTAATGGATCACTACAAACATAATGATCTTATAATACATGATGCATTGCTGTGTCCGTTATCGCATTATTCCCACTTTTGGACACTTTTACTTCAATGGACATTAGACAACACTGCAAAATAAAGCTGTTATATTCATATATTTATTGTCCAACATTCCCAATTTTTCTGATGCATGTCATAATTTAATTTCATATGTCGGTATTATTTCAGTGTTTATAAGTCTAATACTAATACTAGATCTTTTAAAGAGTTTTAACCCAAACTGACTGAGAGCAAAACGTTTTTGTGAAAAAGTTTTTTGTTTTGTTTTTAAACAAAGCAGCTGATATTGCCTTGAAAACTAGTGGACTGCCAAGTCGCCTTCACCCCAAAATGGCAGAAATGCAAGGCCGCTGCTGGGCGCAGGTGTTGCAATGGAACATTCTATTGAGTGTCGCTTCTTGTTAGTGTATATTCTTTGAGGTCAAGGTGCTGTGCATTGTGGTAATTGACGTGACATGAAGTCACTTCCAAAGGACCAATGAACATGTCTGACCAATTTCATGGAATGTGAAAATGAATCTCATTGAATAAATAACCTCTAAACTAAACTGGTCATCAGCGCAATTCAATTGGTTTGGTAATCGCAAAGGAAAATAGAATGAAGTGATCTCCAAAAAATAAGTACTTTTTGACTGTAAATAAAATTGTAAGGAGTAAAAAGTACTTTTTTTTTTTTTTTTTTCTTAAATTTAATCAAGTAAAAGTATTGATTTTTAAATGTACTCAACTAAAGTAAAAATCCCCAAAAATAATACTTAAGTATAGTAATCAAATAAAATTACTCAAGTACTTTACACCTCTGGAAAATCATAATACTTAAACAATCCAGTTGAGGAAATCTTGGTTTACTAATGTAAATACAATGAGTGGGGAAAGCAAACAGACTTTCCTAGGTAGCATGGAACTTGTTTTAAACATGTAGTTGCAGTACTGCATAATTGAACTCTTGTAAGCTTCAGAAGCTATTAAAGGTGCTCTAGAATGCTTTTTCACAAGATGTAATATAAGTCTAAGTTTCAGCCCAAAATACCCCGTAGATTTTTTTTATTAATTTTTTGTAACTGCCTATTTTGTGGCATCATTAAATATGCGCCGATTCAGGCTGCTTCCCCTTTAAATCCCCGCGCTCCCTGCCTCCGAGCTCGCGACTCTAATACATTGCATAAACAAAGTTCACACAGCTAATATAACCCTCAAAATGGATCTTCACAAAATGTTCGTCATGCATGCTGCATGCATGCATCAGATCATGTAATTACAGTATTTATTTGGATGTTTACATTTGATTCTGAATGAGTTTGAGTCTATGATCCGTAGCTAACGGGCTAAAGCTAACATTACACACTGTTGGAGAGATTTATAAAGAATGAAGTTGTGTTTATGAATTATACAGACAAGTGTTTAAAAATGAAAATAGCTACAGCTCTTGTCTCCGTGAATACAGTAATAAACGATGGTAACTTTAACCACATTTAACAGTACATTAGCAACATGTTAACAAAACATTTAGAAAGACAATTTACAAATCACTAAAAATACCATGATATCATGGATCATGTCAGTTATTATTGCTCCATCTGCCATTTTTCGCTGTTGTCCTTGCTTGCTTACCTAGTCTGATGATTCAGCTGTGCACAGATCCAGACGTTAATACTGCCTGCCCTTGTCTAATGCCTTGAATGACTGGCATATGCAAATATTGGGGGCATACATATTAATGATCCCGACTGTTATGTAACAGTCAGTGTTATGTTGAGATTTGCCTGTTCTTCTGAGGTCTTTTAAACAAATCAAATTTACATAAGGAGGAGGAAACAGTGGTGTTTGAAATGATTCACTGTATGTCATTTCCATGTACTGAACTCTTGTTATTCAACTATGCCAAGGTAAATTCAATTTTCAATTCTATGACACCTTTAAAATGAACATAACACTTCTTCTAAATATCTGTGAAACTGATTCAAATATAGAATCTAATGAACAGACTACTGAGAGCAACTTAAAGGGATAGTTCACCCGAAAATTAAAATTTGATGTTTATCTGCTTACCCCCAGGGCATCCAAGATGTAGGTGACACTTTTTTCAGTAGAACACAAATGATGATTTTTAACTCCAACCGTTGCAGCCTGTCAGTCATATAATGCATTGAAACGGTAACACCATCTATGAGGAAAAAAACAAACAAAAAAAAAAACATGCACAGACAAATCCAAATTGAACCCTGCGGCTCGTGACGACACATTGATGTCCTAAGACACAAAATGATCGGTTTATACGAGAAACCGAACAGTATATCATTTTTTACCTCTAATACACCACTATGTCCAACTGCCTTGAGTATCCGGTGTGTGAGGTCTGAATGCACTCTGACGCCGGAAGTATTCTCTCGTACTCATTGACGTATACGCGTGAGAGATCACTTCCGGCATCAGAGTGTGTTTTCAGACCTCACACACTGGATGCTCAAAGCAGTTGGACATAGAGGTAAAAAGGCTGCTTCCCCTTTAAATTTTCCTTTTTGGGTAAATTATCCCTTTTTAAAGTGCCACAACTTGACCATTTCTGTGTTTATCATATGGGTATGTTCTATGCAGTTATTTTGATAGAGGGAAACAAGATACATTACTAGTTTCAGTATTTATTCTTCAGACTTTCCCCTTTAAATACAATAAGCATTAGCTGTGTGCACGGTGACCCACTTTTGTTTTTTGACCATAAAAAAATGGTAATATTCAACAATTTGTACATGGAGCAGCATCTGAGATCCCCATATATATGGGATTGAACAATATAGGGCCTTAAAAACATTCCAAAAGAAAAGTTTGCCAAGAACCAGAATGTAAAATCTACTGAGATATCTTTAATACTTTTTGAGTTACAGGCACGCAAACTTGGGGAAAATAATATTTTTGACTATCAGACATGAATGTTCTATCCAATTGTTTACAAAACACTTTGTAATTGTCTACAAAGTGTTCAACACCTGTTATAGATGATGTGTAAACGCATGAATAAATCATTTACAAAGCTTTCTGCATCCCCTATTCTAAAGTGTAAACTATTCTTCACTTGTAAATGTCTTACATATCATTTGTAGACCTTTCTTACCTGTTACAAATTACAGGGAGTGCAGAATTATTAGGCAAGTTGATTTTCTGATCATATTTTTTTCCCAAGCACATTTTACCAATTCCAATCCACATCAATCTTAATAACTACTATTAATATTGTTTTTAATCATTTATAAGTGATATATAATTGTTCATGAAGGCTGGAAATGAAAAATGCCTTATATTCAGGTGTGCAGAATTATTAGGCAAGTTTTCTTTTACAGGCAAAATGAGCCAAAAAAGAGATTTAACTCAGACTGAAAAGTCAAAAATTATTAAATACTCATGAGAAGGACGCAATACTAATGCAATACTAGAAATTGCAAAGTTAAAGCATGACCAAGGGACAGCAAAATGCTCATTGGGTCAGCGGGGTCAGACAAAAACAGGTGGAAAAGAAAAGACACGTTAACTGCAAAATAATTAAGAATTATGTGGGAAACCATCAGGAACCCTTTAGTCTCCAGCGCCACCATTTTCCAGAACTGCAACCTACCTGGAGTCTCCTGAAGTGCAAGGTCTCAGGATCTCAGAGACTTAGGTTAGCTAAAGAATCCTAAAAAATGACCCGCACTTGATAAGAATCACAAGCTGAAGTGTTATAAAATACATGAAGACTGGGTTTTTATAGGCCTTATAAACAGACAGCTTGAGAGTGACTCCTGAAGGACCAGCACCACATCCTCTTGTACCACTGTTTGAAGAATTTATCTTCCAGAATCTGGCAGTAAGTTTTGGAAGATCATTTTTAGTCCATCTCTGCAAGACAGACATTTCAGGATAAGAGATGGACTAAAAGTGAACTCAAACACCTTACTGCCAGATTCTGGATAAATTCTTCAAACAGTGGTACAAGAGGATGTGGTGCTGGTCCATCAGGAGTCATTCTCAAGCTGTCTGTCTATAAGCCCTATTAAAACCCAGTCTTCATGTATTTTATAACACTTCAGCTTGTGATTCTTATCAAGTGCGGGTCATTTTTTAGGATTCTTTAGCTAACCTAAGTCTCTGAGATCCTAACACCTTGCACTTCTGGAGACTCCAGGTAGGTTGCAGCTCTGGAAAATGGTGGCGCTGGAGACTAAAGGGTTCCTGATGGTTTCACACTTAATTCTTCACCTTAATTCTTAATTATTTTGCAGTTAACATGTGTCTTTTCTTTTCCACCTGTTTTTGTCTGACCCCGCTGACCCAATGAGCATTTTGCTGTCCCTTGGTCATGCTTTAACTTTGCAATTTCTAGTATTGCATTAGTATTGCGTCCTTCTCATGAGTATTTAATAATTTTTGACTTTTCAGTCTGAGTTAAATCTCTTTTTTGGCTCATTTTGCCTGTAAAAGAAAACTTGCCTAATAATTCTGCACACCTGAATATAAGGCATTTTTCATTTCCAGCCTTCATGAACAATTATATATCACTTATAAATGATTAAAAACAATATTAATAGTAGTTATTAAGATTGATGTGGATTGGAATTGGTAAAATGTGCTTGGGAAAAAAATATGATCAGAAAATCAACTTGCCTAATAATTCTGCACTCCCTGTATTTGTATATGTATACAAGTCATTTATAATGCTTTCTGCATCCCCTATTCTAAAGTGTAAACTATTTATCACTTATAAATGTCTTGCATATCATTTGTAGACCTTTCTTACCTGTTACAAATTATTTGTATATACATACAAGTCATTTATAACACTTTCTGCATACCCTATTCTAAAGTGTAAACTATTCATCACTTATAAATGTGTTACATATAATTTGCAGACCTTCTTTATAAATTATGTAAACTGCAATTTTTAAATTGATCATTTATTTGCCATATGCAAAGTATATCTTTCAGTTACAGGATATAAAAATCTATACGAATCCCGATATTTAAATTATATATTTTTATATAAAAATTATGATATTTTATGCAAATATATTTTACTATTACTATATACTATATTTTACTTTGAGCCCCTAACTCACCCCTTATTACGGTGGCCCAGTAGTGCACAACACAACGAAATTAAAAAAGCAAACATAAGTTCACAACACAACGAAATCGAGACACAACACAACAGAATCGAGCCACAACACAACGGAATAAAGCCACAACACAACGGAATAAAGCCACAACACAACGAAATCGAGCCACAACACAACGGAATAAAGCCACAACACAACGGAATCAAGCCACAACACAACGGAAATGCTCCCGACCACTTGGGGGCTCTCAGAGCTAGGTAATATTACTATTCCTTGCCACTGTTCTATAAAGTCGACAGTTTTACAAAGATATCAATACCATGATTAGTTTTAAGTATGTAAGCATTGTATATCGACATGGTATATTAATTAAAAATCAACTACGTTCACAATAGCTTCATATTTATACTTGTGAATGATTTGACGCGATATCACGAATCATGATGAAGGGAACGTCTGCCAGTTCCACCAAGTGGTTAAAACGTATAATTTGTATTCATTAAAATTACTTTTAACATTTAAAAACAGACATGTTCAAATTCCAAAGGTTGTTAGCTCCTGTTGGTAATACTGACAAGCTTTGGAATTTGAATATGTCTGTTTTTAAATGTTAAAAGTAATTTTAATGAATACAAATTATACGTTTTAACCACTTAGTGGGATTGGCAGACGTTCCCTTCATCATGCGCCGTGGTAGCGCGTCAAATCATTCACAAGTATAGGCCTAAATATGAAGCTATTTTGCACGTAGGTGATATTGAATTAATATTTCATGTCGATATGCAGTGGTTACATACTGTTTAAACTAATCGTGGTATTGATATTACTGCCGACTCTATAGAACAGTGGCAAGGAAAACTAACTTTACCGAGCTCTGAGAGCCCCCTAGTGGTCGGGAGCATTTCCGTTGTGTTGTGGCTTGATTCCGTTGTGTTGTGGCTTTATTCCGTTGTGTTGTGGCTCGATTTCGTTGTGTTGTGGCTTTATTCCGTTGTGTTGTGGCTTTATTCCGTTGTGTTGTGGCTCGATTCTGTTGTGTTGTGTCTCGATTTCGTTGTGTTGTGAACTTATGTTTGCTTTTTTAATTTCGTTGTGTTGTGCACTACTGGGCCACCGTACCTTATACCTAACCATGACCACTTTTTAGCCACTTCACAAAAATAAAAACGCAATACAGATATATTTACAGTGACTGTTATCTTAGTTGATATACTGTTGTATAAAAAGTATAATTTTAAGCTCCCTACTCCACTCTATTACCTTAAGCATAACCATTTTGACAATATACGTAATGTTAGTGTAACGGGCAGATAAATGTACGTTAGTCACAATAATTTATTTAAAACATTACAAAAAGCAGTATACAGAACAGACAAAACGACGCGTATGCTACATTACCAGCGAAATGACAGCAAATCATAATTTTGTGTGAGTAACAGAATGAAATTAAAGTGTTTAATCGCTGCAATCACTGCTTTTAAGCGTCGCGCTGATCTAACTCAACACAGCAACTCAAATTCGGCATGTCGCAAACACTCTATGGTAGTCGCAAATCACATGTGACAGCCAATAAGGAGCAAGGTTTGACGTCACTGCAGCAAACCTGTGTTGTATTGTTAGACGCGCCAATTTTAATTTGAAAGTTATGAAACGGCGGATTGATACGATTATTAATGTATAATGGTTATATTACGTTATAAGAATCTTTTCCTCACACGATGGCTTCGTACGACTTCTGAAGACTTGAAAATAATGCACGAAATAATGGACTACGTTTATTATCAGTTTATGGTGCGTTTTCATGTTATGGTGAGGAGCTGTTCCATGAATGATTAAGTGCTGGTTAAGCGGTGGCTGAGTGTTGAATTATTTTTATTTATTTTTTTTTTTTTTTTAATAATGTAAATTTTAGGCTTGGGTAAAGTGATGGAGTGAGATGATAATGTAACAGGAACATCTGCAAATGATGTGTAACACATTTATAAGTGATGAGTAGTTTACACTTTAGAATAGGGTATGCAGAAAGTGTTATAAATGATTTGTATACATATACAAATAATTTGTAAAAGGTAAAAAAGGTCTATAAATGATATGTAACACATTTACAAGTGAAGAATAGTTTACACTTTAGAATAGGGGATGCAGAAAGCTTCCTGGATCAGAGGTTGACTTCATCACTAGACCCCACACACTACACACAGAACACAAGCCTGTGCTGATGAGTGAAAGGATTTAATATAATCCACTGGAATCACCTGACTGTAAGGCATTTATCAATGTTTATCCACTTCAAAACAAATAAATTACTTTTCTTAAAAATAGTGCTTTAGCATACCTGCATGTTTGTGCTTTTGAACACAGACCAGCTTACAACTTCATCATTAAATCATATACTGATCATTTACTAATGGTTTGTTCTTCATTTGTTTATGATTAACAATTGTTTATTGAGATAATGATACTAAAACAATTTTGTCATAAATACTTCAGTTATTATAAGTTATAAATAATGTCTTGACTAATAACTTATAAACCATCTACTAATGATCTGTTTGATTTATTTAAGATAACTTACAACACATTTGTAAATTGTTAGCATAACACTTGTTAATCATTTATGAACGTATATTGTAATGTTTTGTAAATGATTCGTTCATCATTAACTAATAAGTGTCTCATAACTGAACTAATAAAACATTCATAAAATGTTAACACATCATTTATTAATCATTTATGAACATATAGCCATGTTTTGTAAATGATTTGTTCATAATTAACAAATAATTTATAAATGACTTATAATTGAATTTATAAAACATTCATAAAATATTAGTATATCACTTATCAACTATTTATAAATGTTTATTCATGTTTTGTAAATGATTTGTTAATCATTAACTAATAATTCATAAATGACTTATAACTGAACGTTATTATAAAGTGTTACCAAGAAAGGTTTAAGAACCTAAATCTAAAAGGATAAGAAAATATCTTTAATACTAGAGTTACAGGTTTTAAAATTTTGGAAAACTGCTTTCACATTTTTGAACTGTCACTTTTGGCTTATAATCCAACAAATTTGGCTAAAATCAACAGATTTTACTAACAGACCTACCATTCTGTGTAAAAATAACAATGATGCTTCCATCTTTTTAAAGTCATTTTACCCCCCTTTAATTTGAGACTAAATCTCAGGTGAAAATTGTCATTTGACCCCCCTCTCAGGGCTCTAGACCGCGACCAAAATGGTTACCAAAGCGATAATTTTTTGCTAACGTACGAGTTAAAATTTTGCATGGTCGCATTGGTGGGTAATGTATTCCGTTAACTCTTTGGCATAGGCCTCTTTGACATTCAGAACGTTTAGTGCATCACGTGATCAACTGCTAAATTCAAATGTGATTTTGCGCTTTGGCTGGCATGCTGAGTCAGAGACTGACGAGCTCAGCGCTTGACATGACAATATTCAAAATACTCAGTGTTTTAAACCACATAAGGTTTATTTTATGTTTCAGATATTTAAATACACATATGTACTAGCAAAACAATACATTTTATAGTTCATAAAATACACATTGATGTCTATGGAAGCGGCAATAACAATCCATTCAAATATAAATTGACGAGGTGTTTTATTCATATCAGATACACATTGTTTAGAGTAAACTTTATAGTTACTTATTCTTCTCCCACTTCACCAGCCATGTACTTTCATGTATTTTGGGAGAAGTGGATGATTTGACGTGTTGTAAATCCGACAGATCTGATTCTCTGAACTGCGGCACAAACTAACATGGCTAACATCACGCATTATAGATCAACTAACATGATCATTATAAAGTTTTTTTTCTACAGCAAAACACATTCACTTACATGTATTTGAGAATCGAAATATCAGATAGTTAATGGCATAGACAACAATTTTGTGAATATTTTGAATAAAGAAAAATGTTTAGTCACTGTCAGTCTTTACATCAATGCAAAACCAGCATATACAAATTAAAAGAACGATTCATCAACATGCAAGGTCATTATTATTAATATTAAAAAAAGGGTTGCATATTGTAAGTTAGTGCGACCAACTGAGAAAGTTAGTTGCACCAGTGCGACCAGTGGAAGAATAAGTCTGCCCCCTCTACAAAACGGTGCATTACTCAAATATTTTACATGCCTTCTGTCATCATATTGATAGTTTATACTTATTAGCGAGTAAAAATGCCTTTAGTATAGGGATCCACCAAGTCCCAGAGATGTAATTTTGCATTAATTATAAGCCTTAATAATAAAAAGCCTTGTCCGAGTGCATACAAATGTTTTTTGTCACCGCGGGTACCAGAGGCGGAGCCAGACATTGTAAACATTCGGGGCTTAGCCCAAATCTAGCCTATATTTGTCCAAAGACAATTTAATTTTCTATTAACAGCTTTACTGACATGAAGAAGCTTTTGTTGTTGTATTCTTGTTCAGAAAATGTACATTATTTGACACTGTAATTTGTAAAAGTTTGTTGGATGTACCCAGGATGTACCTCCTCTAGGGGGGTCTGGGGGCATGCCCCCCCAGAAGAAAATTTTGTACATTTTAAGGTTAAATGCATCAATCTGCTGCACTCTGGAAACTCAAAATTAAGAGCTTCAAACCATGTACAGTGTGCAAATTGAACAAAGAAACTGCATTGACTTGTACCTGGACATTAAAAAGGGTTCAAACATCTTTTTTACAATACTTCTGTACTCATTTCTTTTTAAAAGATAAATCCCTGAGCTTTTATTTTTATCACCAGATCACCAGCTGATCGCGTGCGCAAATGTGCTCACTTCTCTTTAAAACATGCAGCACAGACTGACTGTATATATACCAGTGGCGGAGGCATAAAGTGGATGGTGGGTGGGCCTCTAAAAGTGTGGGTGGGCCAGAATAATTTGCATCATCCCATTTTCAACTGGCTTAATTTGGGAGGGAAAAAAATGGACCGTCCCTCAGTGGCGTCAATTCACACAAAGTCAAGGTATGGCAAGTTCAAATTACGTTATTTAATATAATATTATGTGACAATATCAATTCAAGTAAATCTACAAGATAAGAACAAGACAAAACTGCAGTTACAACATGAACCAACAGCACCAACCGATTAAAAAAATAACCAAATAATAATAATAATAATTATAATTATAAATATAGCTGCAAGCAGCAATTACGGGGCCAAGCACAAAAATGGCACAAGAAGCCAGCCAACATGTCTGTGAGCATCAGACCAACTGCAACAGTTAGCAATTAAAGACCTATTAAGATCATTTTAGGTAAAAGAGCTGAAAAATGATCAAAAATGAGGATTTACTGGTTCATCACTTTCGACCAATAAGTGGTGCTGTATCCAAATTGTTGTGGTATGGTCAGAGTGAGGTGACAATGACACTTGCAAAGTTTGGTGTCAATATGTCAAAGCACTGAAGAGATACAGCTTCAAGAGTCGTTTTTGCATCATGCCTCAAATTCTTTGCTCTGGTATACGAAAACAGTTTGACATATGGACTTGAAATCCATAACTTTTTGTCAGCATGGTCTGAAGATGACACGGTTCAATTTTGGTGAAAATCGGAGCAACGGTCTAGGAGGAGTTCGAAAAAGTAGGTTTTTAAAGAAAAACACTATGGCGGACAGGAAGTTCAGCCGACTATGGCAAATTTGATATGTGTTCTGTGCATGACCCACGGAATCAACTGAGACCAGTTTCATTACAATGAGTTAAAATAGTCAAAAGTTATTAGCATTTTTGTAAATTTTGTTATAACTTTTGACCACAAGGTGGAGCTGCGCTGAAACTTTTTGAGTATTGTCAGGGCATGGCACCAAAGACCCATACTGAGTTTCGTAATGATACGCTAATGCGTTCGTAAAATACAGCATTTTAGCACAAAATTCAAAATGGCCGACGGACAAAATGGCCGATATGAGAAATATGGATGGCATTCGACTCGACATGATGCCCCGAATCTAACAAGACCAAATTTATGATTTTTGGACAAACCCATCAGAAGTTATAAGCAAAAAAAGCCTTTTTTCATATCTCCAATCCAGTAGGTGGCGCTGCACCGAAACACTGCATGATGCCTCAGGTCATGCTTGTGATGACATGTACCAAGTTTGGTCTGAATACGATAAAGCGTTGTGGAGATACAGCCTTATGTCTATTTTCGTAAGCACTGTGTACAATTCGTTCGCGTGTTTTACAAAAACGGTTTGAGGAATCGACTTGAATTCCATAACTTTTTGTCGGCATGGTCTGAAGATGATCTGGTTCAATTTTCATGAAAATCAGAGTAACGGCCTAAGAGGAGTTCGAAAAAGTACGTTTTTCAGAAAATTCAAAATGGCGGAAAAGAATTCATGACGGAAAATGACGTCATAGGGTGCAATCGATTCGTCTTGAGCCAAGAAATCAGAGGAAAAAAGAATTTTGTTTCTAGCCCTTACGGTTCAAAAGTTATTAACATAAACATGAGTGCAAATTTGGACAGCTGGTGGCGCTAGAGGGATTGAGTTAGAGACTCCAAATTTGCTGTGGACAAAGGTCAGACTGTCCTCTAACTATGTGCCAAATTTCACAACTTTCCCACAAATGGTTCTATGGGCTGCCATAGACTTCAAGAGCGGAAGAAGGATAATAATAAAAGTACGGAACGCCAACAATAACAATAGGTGCCTAAGCACCTTCGGTGCTTGGCCCCTAATAATCACATATTTGAAAATAACCTGGCATGGTAACAGGCAGCTATATGGATAAATAAAAATAACAAAAAAAGTCAGTTTACAATTCTAAAAAAAATAATTAAAAAATAAATAAATTCTGATTTGAACCTTTTGACAAACGCGCACACATTAACCCGATCACTTTATTTAGCGTTCATGTAAACATACGTTCAGATTCATCGAATGAATTTATTTAAGAAATTCATTAAAAACTGAATATTACTTTAGCCTTATTCAAAGGCCACAGAAACATGGTTTGTTACGCACTTCAATCGAAATTCACTTTAAAGAAAGGCTTACTATAAAACAAAACTTAATGAAGTGGTCAAACTCATGTCTGACCCGCTGCATGTCTCCCGACATTGGGCATCTGTCATGCTATTCACTTTTCATAATCAACATAGGTGAAATATAATATTAAAAAATAATATTAGGCTCTATAGCTAACTAAACTAAATTGGCTATTTTTATCCCTCTGGCTGACGAATGCGCTGGTGCATTCTGATGGATTTTTTCCTCATGACAAACAACAAGCCTTTCGTCAAGACTATAAATGGTCTACTTTTATTCGTGTACGCTCACAATAACAACAAAACCTTGTACTTTTGTAAAATAAAAATTAAAAAAAAAACAGCTGCGCTTTCAGCTGTTTTTCTGCGAGAATCTTTCTGAAACCTCTCAAAAATGAGCTTAAACACAGCGAATAATTGTACCTAAAAGAAAGAAACATCTCCATTCGATAAGAAATCCGTATGTCTGTGTTAAATAAGAGGCGATCTATCTGCTGGAATGTGGTGTTTCTGAAATCATGGCCAGTGTTGCTGCTGTTATCAGTTCTCTTGGGGCTCGTGCACATGCGCAGTCTTCACACAGACAATCGAGCGTTTCGTTCTGGTAAAAGCACAAAACAAAATGCACACAACGTGTCCTTGCACTTGATGTACGATCACTGATGAACACCTTTGGTTTTAATGAGAGGAGAAAAAAAAAGATATGAGGGCGGATTAGAACCCAGAACCTCAAACGCTTGCCAAAAATTCTACCACGAAACCATTACAGTTCACGAATTGACGCGGCAAATTTTTGTATTTATTCACTGCTGTGAAGAATCTCGGCACTAATTATATTGTATTATTAAAACATTTCAGAAAACCCCTTGCTCAGAAATTACACACAAAAAATATTGCATTATGATTATCATGCCACGGCGGGCCAGACTAAACACCTATAGCTTACCTTGTATGGCTGATGTCTGTTCTAAACAAGTGAGAGTCGGCTGAGTTTTGAATTGAAGATGTTGATATTGTTCTTTTAGAAATCTGTTAGTTCTCGTTCAACCGATAAAAGTTGTTACGATGTCCTGTCATCTTTGTCAAGTCGTTTTTCTTTATTAAATGCATCATAGATAGCGGGTTAGCTATTTTTTTAAATAAAAAGGGCGCTGCTGTTTGAAATCCAGATATTTGCGCGAAGGCTACTACTGGCGTGTGACGTAACTGAAGAAGAGATGAATTAGCATATTCTTATTAAGAGTTTTAATGCATGAAAAAAACAAATCAAATTTAAAAAAAGTTATTGAAGAATTGTAACGTTAGAACATTTTTTTTATATGTATGTGTGTATGTATATATATATATATATATATATATATATATATATATATATATATATATATATATATATATATATATATATATATATATATATATATATATATATATATATATATATATATATATATATATATATATATATATATATATATATATATATATATATATATATATATGTATATATATATATATATATATATATATATATATATATACACCCGTAGCTCCGCCCCTGATATATACTTAATCACTGTCCTTTACTGTATTATAAAGGCACAAAGCCATATCACGGTTTCGATTTTAGCTCGTTTGCAAACGTAGTATGTTTTAAATTTTCAGTTCATTATGAAACGGTGCGGCAGTAGAGGGTCATTAATAGGAAACACTGAATGAATGTATAGCTGATAAATGTGCTAAAGTTGTTATATATGTTGTTATATAACAAAAACCCTTCCACCGGACCGAAAGAGATTCTCGAGGCCTGCCGCTGCTCTGAGTAAGTGACAGGAGGCGTGGCTCTGTACAACTGCGGTGTGCGTGAACTAGCTGTCGGAGAGGAGAGAGAGAAAGCGCTGCAGGTGTATGGTCGGATAGCCCATAGGCTACTGACAGCAAAGAAATGTATTCTATAGGTTAGATTATTTTTAAGGTCTATTTAAAAATAGTATTTTTACAGGCTGTATGCAGTATATGCAAAGCCAAAGCGCAATGAAATAAAGCAACTTATGGTTTCGGGGGTTTACATAGGCTATTGTCCAGTTTCATATTTGCTCAGTGACAGTCATTACATTTGGGGCTTGACTCAAAACATTCGGGGCTGAAGCCCCGGCAAAATGCGCCGCCCCTGGCGGGTACCATCGCGGTTTGTGGCGGGAAATTAATTTATGCTCTTGACCACTAAGTGATGCTATAACAATAGATTTTCACATGTTATGGAGTGGACATATCACAGCTCGTTTTCGCGAGCAGCAGTCAACTGCGCCATGTGGAGATTAAAATAATACTATCAATAAGATTTTTAAAAATCACATGCACAGCACACCACATGTAAATGTAAGCATGTGTAAGCATTTGCTGTTTATAATGAATTTAAACAGTAGGCCTATAGTAAATATCAAAATTGTTTACTTTTTCATGGACTGCGCTTCAATGCAGTACTAATACCCCATATTTCTCTTTAAAAATATTTCTTAATAGGCCTATGTATTTTTTTCTTGTAACAAAATAAAAAAAAATAGAAATGAGAATTATATAGGCTACACATAAAACACATTTGTGATAGCGTAGTTTTCATTAATAGGCTACGTGAATGTGTAGGCTTTGCACACACGTTTTGACAGCATGCAGTGAAAATAGGCCAGTGGATAATGCTACGACACATGGCGCAACTGTGCTTTAAAAAAAATCAGAGTTCAGACCTGGTTCGGGATGGCCTTTTCAAGCCAACATATTTCGTTTGAAATATACATTTATTGACTAGAAAACTACCTTTGTTATTAATTTCCTGTCATTTTTATTGTTTATTTTCAATTGATAATTACAACATTGTAAATATTTGCTCGGAAGAGATGTTGGGTGACAGTCTTTGTTTTACTGTTCTTGATGCTTAAGAAACAGCAGATTGGTCAAGCGTTTGGTTTTGTGAATCACTTATGAAACTGAGATGACTGACAATGATAACCAACGGATAAATGATAAAGCAACAGAAGAAAAACAACAAATTTCAAAACAGATCCGCATCAAACAAATCAGTGTTGGCTGAATGTTTATTAAAAAAAACTTATTCTTGCAACATTTTACATTTCTATTGCCAAATAAGTTGCTGTGTACAATTGAAACAGTGAAAAATTCAAGCAACATAAGAACATAAGTTTTTATTTTCGTCTCTCTCACCAACATCCTGGATATCTTTCAGTAGTTTTTTTTTGTCTACCTCGCTGACGTGCAATATACATCTTTTGTCCTGCACCCCTACCGTGAAGCTACTAAACTCTCTCAACCCCCATCTGAGCATCTGAGGCTGACTAAAAACAAAAGAACAATTCTGATTTAAATCGCTATTCTAGACATTAGCCTAATATTTTAAAGTGTATAGAATAGATAGTGAAGAAATTAGCCTAAATCATTTACATGTCATAGTATTTTTGTCATAAATATGGAAGTTTATTAATGCCAAATGTTTTTGAAATAAAGCCTACTGAATTGCACTAATTGAAAAAAAAAAATGTGCATTGCATTAACCATGCTTGCATTTTAATGCATTGTATTTTTAAGGCTTGCCTTTTTAAATGCTGAAATTCAACATGGTCGTATACTTAAGCTGTGAATATTTCACTTCAAAACATTTCACACACATTTTCATTATTACAAATTAGAAGGTTCATATTCACCTTTTAGATTTCACTTCCAACATATTCAGTCTGTTTAAAACTACAACCTAAAATATTCATTAGGCAATATATACATATTCAACAGGCAATTTTCGGTCCATTTTATTTCGCTTTACAAATTTGCTTCCACAAATTCAGTGGTTCAAATTCAACAGAAAATTCAACATTGGACATCCGGGAACTGCAGGAATAGCAGTAGATTGCTGATGCATCTCCATCTGCTCTTAGTCGTCCTCGCTAGCAGTACCTGCTGGCAATGTTCCCTCTAAGCTGCGCAGCCGTGCAGAAAAAATAATTGCCACGCAGAGAACAGACATGAAAATGACTGTACTATTTTAAATGAGAAATAATTGCAGTGCTCTGGACAACCGCTATAGAGTTATTGTCGCTATAGAGTTGGAACCGGTGAATACGGTTTATTACAGGTTTCATAGAAAGAGAACGATTGAGCGCGTTTGAGCTGGCTGGCCCTGAGCCAAATCAGTCACGGTAAGAATACTGTCATGTTTGCGGACTAAATACCTCAATACGAGAGGCAACATGAAATGAAAAGAAATTTGAAATAAAACGTCATGTTTTAATGAAAAGTGGAGGAAGTAACTGACGATGGGCACAGAATGCTAACAAAACTCTGAGACATTTACAATCACACACCCCCCACAGGTGTAGCTTGCAAACTCAAAATACATCAGTGATATACCTCAGTTTAAATAGATTTTTGTGTGTGGTGGTGTGGGTTTCAGGGATGTTTAGATAACTATAAAAGAGTTAACGTTCACTTTTCTTAAAAATATTTAGCTATCAGTTTAAATGCTTCAGTTTGTTTTCACTATATAATATATTAAAACAAATGGAAGCATTTAAACTGATATAATACTGTATATCAGTTTAAATACTTAAATATTATATTATATTATATTATATTATATTATATTATAATGTAAGCCTAATAAAAAATTGATCTCACAAGGGGATTGTTTAGGGCTCCTTGCCACGAAAAATCTGAAACCTCCTGGTATATAAAATCTGGGAAATTCATAAGCAATAAACATGTAATTTTGATGGTTTAACACTGTTGCTAATAATTGACTGTACAAAAACACATTATGGTTGTCCCAAACCATCATTGTAACTGCTCATATTATATTATTATAAAGAATTGAACTGTCCTGCAGGAGGACAGAAATTACAGTTAATACAGCAATGTGAAAAAATCTCAAGTAACCTAAAATGTGCTTAATTTAGTGACTGAACTGCTTGTTTTCAAACATATTATTTAATAAATCCCTAAGTTACATCAAGGGTCAAATAAAATAGAAACGGCACGTTAAAGTTAAATGTTAGTTGCATGATAAAACCTTTTTTTTTTTTTTGTGCGTTTACGTTCATTGTACAGGTCTGATATAAAGTATGTTTTTGCTCAGGTGGCCAAAATGTGCGCTCAACAGAGAAAAGCTTTGCTCAGTGAGAAAAAAAAATAGAGGGAGCATTGCCTGCTGGTGCTGTTAATGAAGACCAGAGCAACGGCTAGAGAATCATTCATTCATCTGTTCACAAAAACGGATTTACAGAAATAGAGCAAGTGTATGTGATAATTATCAGGGCCAGAATATGTGCGGAAAAGCTGATAAAGACACAAAAGATGTTTATGTTTAATTCACTGTCTTCATGATTACGTTCCCTGTGTATAGACTACATGTAAGCAGGTTTCTCTACCATTGACTCGGAATTGATGCGTACTTGTACATATTAGGACTCGGACTCATTCCCGAGACCACTCGAGTCCCATTCAAAATATTTCATGACTATCACTGTATGTTAATGTTCGGGGGCAAAGAGCAATGATAATATTGTGGTCAATAAAACAAAATGCATTTGAATTATAATTAACATGACAATGTGTACAATAGTGACGAATCGCTCAAAAGTCGGAAAATTCGTCAGTGTGAGGCATTGCCATAACACGTTGCTATGGGTTGCGTGCGTGTTCGACTGACTGATTTTCCACAGTTTGTTTGAAACCTAGGCTCTGGAGCCATATATGGTTCTTTCACTGAGTGCCTATGGCTCTACGGAAGAAAAAAATAAACCAAACAACTTTTTTTTCCCATCAATAATCAAAGCTAGCGTGTCAATTTAATTAAAAATCTTTTTTATATATTTTCAAAATATTACATAATTCACCAATGCCGGTTTGTAATATAACACCCCAACCAATCGTGATCTGGCTGGCACAAGTTCAAATTAGACAACGTGAAGTGGAAATTACATTGACAGATGAGCGATTTCTGCTGTTTTGTCTTATTTTATAAATTAACTTGCATCGCTGACAAAATGGATGTTAACTGACTACAAAGCGAAAAGTCGCATTAATGTGTACTGTGTACTGGGTACATTGCTTGTTGGAATGTGTAGGCTTAAGCTCAGGTTGTGTAGCTAGTTACTCACAGTTATCGTGTAGGGTCTAGAGCTGGTCCCCTTTGAGCTTGGGCCCTGTTATGGCCATGGGCTGGCGCCACATGGTTCTGAAAGTAGTAGTCTCTGCTAGGCCTCCTTTTTGGTTTCATGGTGGCCCAGCTGGGTTGGTTATACTTGGACTCTTCCATGGTTGTGTCTTGCTTTCTGTCTCACACCGCCATCGGCCACGCCTGCTTCTGTTAGAGTAGGCCCTAGGTCAGGCCTCTCATAGAGTTATGTGGCGCAGTGTGTACTCCTTATTTAAGTATTCGAGTACTTGGCCTACTGGCTGGTTTTGGTCAGGTAGCTACCACTGGCTGATTCCATGTGTTTATGGAAGTAGAAGGCCCCTTAGGGCCTCCTTTCAGATTGCATTTTGGCACAGTTGTTGTGTTGGCTTCTATTTCGACTCATCACCATGGATGGGTCGTGATTGCCACTAGCTGACGCCACATGTTTACGAGTTGTAGGCATTCTTAGGCCTCCTGTGTATCATGTTAGAGCTTGGCTTTGTACTCCGCTCGCTTAGAGAGTAAAAGGTGCTTTAACCGAGTACTTTTTTTGAGTGGCTTTCCTCTCAAGGTGAGGTTGTGCATTAAACCAACTGTTTGTTTGGGTTTATGCATTTTCTTCCTTGACCATGATCTCCTTTAGCTCTAGTTGAGCTAAAGAGTTACCTTGTTTTTTACTTGGTTCTATTTTTGCTCCTAGAACTTTAGTGGCCGCTAGCTGATGCCGTGTGTGATGGGTAGGCCTTCTGGGCCTCCTTTGGGAACATGCTGGCATGTACCCCTTTTTTGTGTTTTCTTTGATATTCCTCTCTGAAAACAGTAAAGGGATTTGTGTCGCTGGCTGGCCAGGGCTCTGGCTGACTCATTAACCTCCTTTGTAGTCAGTTTGTTCGGCCTGGAGCTTGATAACACTGCCACGGGCTGATGCCACGTGTCTGCTGAGGTTATAGGCCCATGGGGCCTTCTTTAGCGCGTGATGGCATACGCTGTACTCTTGCTTAAAGAGTAAAAGGTTCTTCACCGAGCACACTGCTCATTGGATTGTGTTGGACGGACTGTTTCGTGGGCACTCACGGTACTTAATTACTTGGTGGTCATGCTTCCAGCATGCTATGTTTCAGGTGCATGGCTTTACGGGCCACCCTGGAATATCACCTTATGTGTTGAGTTTCTGTGGAATTTTTAGTTCATTTGTGAGAACTTAGTTATGTTGTAGGCCCATTTTCCAGCCTCCATGACTATGTGCCTACAGTATGGTCTGTCTGTTAGGTTGAGCTTCATACTCCCCTTTGGGTTAACCCTCAGGGGTCTGAGGCTGATTTGGGGCCTGGAGAAGTTTTGACATGCCCTGACATTTGTGCTTTTTTCAGTTGTTCATAAACATATTAATGGAAAAAGTGTCATTACACTGTATTCAGCACAAACTAGGCTACAATAATATGTAAGGAACATGTATGTACATGTTTGTATTTTTGAAGGAATAACGTTTATGCGTGGTTATTGAAAAAACAAAAAACTTAAGTCACTGAAATAAAGCCAAAAAATATATATTAAATCTGTGTTCACAAGACTTCTTGGTATTGGAGGTTGTAGACTAGAGTTTTTGCTTCAAAATTATGTAAAAATTATCATTCCTACTCCTTCATATAAAACAATAGAGAGATTTATATTTTCTAAAACATCTTTGGTCAAGAAACACAGTATGCGTGGAGGCGTGAATAATCATGAATAATGGATGATTCTCACCTGAGAAGACAAAATAATCAGATAAAGAGCTCTAATGACCTGCATAAATAATGAGCTCTTTCAATCAGGTAGGCTGTGAAAAAACCCTGTTGATCATGTCTCAGCTCATCATAATGTAAATCAAACATACAGAAAAAACAGCAATAATGTGAAATATTATTACAATTTAAAATAATGGTATTCTATTATTAAAATATAATGCATTTCTATGATACAAAGTGTCTGAACAGTTATGTTACCTCTATGGCATTTCATATAGGCTTTTAACTTAAAAGCATGCACATTTGGAGAAATATTGATGGATTCTCATGTTTATGTCAATTTTCTATACAGAGGAGTAATATTTATTCAATATTTATTGTTATCACAATGAACGCTGGATACTGTTCCAATTCATACTTGCAGCCGGAGGGCGCTCTGTGCACTTTTAGTCCACAAATGCCAATGCTAAAGAAGAATAGGCAATCCAGGAAATAACTGAACTAACAGAGGCCAGAGATCGCTAACTATGGCTATTCAAAACACTTTTCAAGACAATAAATACATGATTGAGACGATGTATGCATGTATTGACTGAATTTGCCTCTGAATAGCGCTGGCTCCGCGGGCGTGGCCGCATTAGTGGATAATGAGCTGAATCAAGGACTTCTGACATGGCTCTCTTTTCATACAGATTACATAAACACATAATGTTTGTTTTCGATTTGACTTGTACGATTTAAAACCTGACATTTCAAAGTTTCTTTAGACATATGTGTAATTTTTTTTGTCATTAGTATTCATAAGTTACAGTTCATTTTCTGTGGTGTCCGATTCGTGCAAAAACTTTCTATTCAATCATCCTGTAAAATCGGTTCACAAATCACATCAACAATTCATTTGCGAATTGGACTGATCGTATTGCAGCTGTTCTCGAGTCAACAAATCAATGATTCAATGATCTGCTCAGAGCGACTCTCCAGTGAATGAATTTCACTGTCTGACTGAAAATTAGCCAAGAACTGGGGATCCTCTGAGTGCGTGCAGTCAAAATGTGAATAGTTTGTCAACTGCACATTAATATTTAGGCTATATAATATAACAAATATATTAGCCTACATGAAATGCCATAGAAGTTGGAATATTCAGACGCTTTGCATCACAGAAATACATTTTATTTTAAAGTATATTAAAATAGAAAACCATTATTTGGTTAGAGACTTAAGACTTCTTTTAAAAAAAGCATCCAATCTTTTGACTGGTACGGTAATTTAACATAGGCCTATAGAAAATTTTCTTCACATTATGTGCAATAATACGTGCATGCATGAGATCACAAAATCATGTTTTTTTTGGTTTTTTTTTTTTTTGTCAAGAGTGGACATTAATCCTGTTATCAACATGATCACAGAGGGTTTTTTCACAGTCTACCTGACTGAAAGTGCTCATTATTATGCAGGTCATTACAGGTCCTTATGCGGATCTTTTGTCTTCTCAGGTGTGAATCACAGATATATTCATGATGATTCATGCCTCCACGCATACGGTGTTTCTTGACAAAAAGTGTCTTAGAAAATTTAAATCTCTCTATTGTTTTATATGAACGAGTAGACAGAATAATTTTTATATCATTTTGAAGAAAAAACTCCAGTCTACAACCTCCAATACCCAGAAGTCTTGTGAACACAGATTTAATATATTTTTTTTTACCTTATTTCAGTGACTTAAGTTTTGTTTTTTCAATAACCACGCATAAACGTTATTCCTTCAAAAACACAAACATGTACATACATGTTCCTCACATATTATCGGAGCCTAGTTTGTGCTGAATACAGTGTAATGACACTTTGTCATTAATATGTTTATGAACAACTGAAAAAAGCACAAATATCAGGGCATGTCAAAACTTCTCCAGGGCCCCAAAAATCCTCAGACCCCAGAGGGTTAAGCCCGCTGAAATGCTTTAATGTGGACACGTCCACATCAATGTGTCTACAGATCATGATCTCGATTCAATCAGATCAAATCACATTTTAAAACTTGTCGCTTCAAATAACGGTTGTATCGATTAAATCACTACGCCACTAGGAGGCGACAAGTGACCTGTTAAAATGTATTTGACATTGAATGATTCATTCAAAAGATTCATTCAAAAACATTGATTCATCCAGTAATGAAACAAGTGAAGTAGTTATGAGTGAGTCATTAAAGTCCCTGTAAAGTCATTTTAAAGTATGTGTTCTGAGTTTGTCACACCGCAGAAAAATGTGTTAACCACCCAGCCAAATTTGAATGGTTAAAAAAAATCTGAAAGTAAATGAAATAAATCATCAAAATCTCAAAAAAATAGGCTCTCAAACGCTGGGGGCGTGTCTGCTGTCGGCGCCGAAACCACGCCCACTCGCGAGAGCTGCAGCCTCAACTGACTTGTCTGATGAATCAAACATACTAATGCATATAAAAAGAATCACGTCGGAGGGTTGCAAATTTTAGTAAAGTTACTGTGGACTACCTACTTATAACATAAGCACACATGGAAACTTGCACTCATTGGTGGCACGTACTACCGACTGTTGTCGAGTCGACAAATGATGGCGCCGCGAGACGGGAGGATGAAGGCCGGGACGGGAGAGACTCTGTCCGGCTCCATATCATATCATCGATTGTTGGTGGGATGGTAGTAAGGCCGAGGCGGGAGAGGGGCCGAGGTCTGTTCAGTCCCTTTCACCAAAAACAGTGGATTATCAGTGAATCCCAGCTGTCTGATGAAAGTTTGTAAAACTATCCGGTATAGAACGATCACTTTAGAGACTAAATTAATCCACCCCTCCTTCATATCATCGTTTTAGTAAATTTAAATAAGGAGACTGAGCTGTATTGTATATAACAACTATGTAATATGCATTTGCGTGACAAAGGCATTACTAGCTAAATGTGCAAAGGGCTGTATAACTGTAATGACACTCGAGATTGAGCAGGTGAGTTGCTGCAGCGTTAGGGGCGCCACGCTCGGTGCGTCATCGATAGTTATATAGTGTTAGGGGCGGGGCTATGCTCAGGGGCCCCAGTGTGTCATCGGACTGCCGTTTTAGCTCCGCCCAAAAAATCCTGAACAGAGACTTGGTGAAAAACTGTTTAACGCTCTAACTTTACATTTAAGCATTACACAATTCACAGTCTTTGTAATGTGTTTCAGTAATACATTTGTAACATTTATAAAGTGTTTAGAAAGAATTCTCAGAATTGACTTTACAGGGACTTTAAATCTTTCATTCTAACCCATTTTAATAAATTAAATATTTTTAAATAGACAGAAGCAATTAATATTTTGTCCTAATATTTTTTGTAAATAATTATATACAATTTTGTTTAGTTGTCTATTCAGAATCATGGGAGAATCATGATTTCTATTTGAAACAAAAAAAAAAAAAAAAAAAATCTTGATTCTCATTTTATCCAGAATTGTGCAACTCTAACACAAATAAAAATAACACACGCAAGTTCATCTTCCCCGCTGCAGCAATTTTATTTTAAATGTTATGTATTTAGCCCTATATGTTTCGTCTGTTTTTATATTGTTTGTCAACACACATTACATTTTATGTATCTGCATTCACTAATCTTCCTTCCATACTGACTAGTGCTAGCTATTTGACAATTCTGCTATATACAAACAGATGAGCACAGAAAGTTGACAGCGATTGACAGTCCTTATATATATATATATATATATATATATATATATATATATATATATATATATATATATTAAAAGGGATGTTGTGGACACATCTGGGGGCCGGTTCCGAGAATCAATCATTCATTTGTTCATAAAAATGGATTTACAGTAATAGAGCAAGTGTATTATCAGGGCCTGAATGAATGAAAAAAAAAAAAAAATTTTATATATATATATATATATATATATATATATATATATATATATATATATATATATATATATATATATATATATGTGTGTATATTCATTCATTCAGGACCTGATAATTATCACATACACTTGCTCTATTTCTGTAAATCCATTTTTATGAACAAATGAATGATTGATTCTCGGAACCGGCCCCCATATATATAATGTGTGTGTGTGTATGTATGTATGTATGTATGTATGTATGTGTATATATATATATATATATTATCCAACAGACAGAATTTATTTTATAAATAAATGTATATATAAAATATTAAAAGGGATGTTGTGGACACATCTGGGGGCCGGTTCCGGTTATATATATATAATTCTGTCTGTTGGATAATATTTGTTGCTAAAAATAAGCAAAAAAATATGGTCTTTTTGAATTCGTTCTGAATTATGGACCAAAGCGCGTTAATATTATTAATGTCTTTAATGAGGTTACTGCGTCGTCTTAATTTTACATCCCAGACACAGGGAATACAAACACTGATCTCTCTATTCAAAACTACAATAATTAATAAGTTTAACTGTTCGAGAACTTTGTGTAGGCCCGTGTTGAACATATTTTGGCCAATTTACGGAGCCCCGTGCTGACATGTGTGAACTGCATGTTTTAGGCTATTAATAATCTGAAAAACATAATTATGTTTTATTAGGATATTTCACCCCTGCATTTTAATTCCACTGTAGTTAAATTGTGGGTACCTTTTAGTCTATTTTTTTCGTTTCTTCGTTTTTCAGAACGAATTAATAGCCTAACAATGTTCTCACATTTTTAGTAGGCAACAAAGAAATATTTTAATAAAAAGCGATAAACGGGTCCTTAATTAATTTACAAAGGAACGATTTACTATACAAATATAATCAACAATTTCTTAATTCATGGACACTATATTTTTTTGCATGTTATGTGCAGATCTCTGTGTTGTACGGGAATAAATGTTTCAATGTGCATGCCTGACTTGTTGAAATACATCAGTGAATTATTAAATGTAGTTTCAAGCGTTTTGTCTTCCGACACTAATATTTTACTGTAACAGTAGGCTATTCAAATAGCTGGAACATTATGCACTTATATGATAAATTATAGCCTATAAATGTAAGAAAAAAGATTATGGTGTAAAAAAAAAAAAAAAGTGTTTTAGAACTGCAGGACACACATCTCAGTAGCTTGTTTGTTCAGGATTTGAACCTGTGTCATTAGTGATACTGCTTCCCAACACTCTACCACTCGACTACGAATTGACTTTCTGTGAAATGTCCAGAACAGAAGTTCACTTTTCCAGCAGTAACCAGCGCGTCCATGCACATGGAAGAGGAGCGCTCTTCATTCCTCTCACTTTGCAATAGTAAAATTAATCAACTCATTGCACATAATTTGTTGAGTAAATTTCTGGCACTGACTGTGAGATATGATGGTCTTGTGGTGTATTTTTTTTATGTTTATTAAAGCGTAAGAGGGCCGTTCAAATCTTGATTAGGGATCGCGCTGCATTTTGTGGAAAACAGAAGATTTTTTTGCTAATAACAGGGAAAACCATAAAACAAATTGTGCATGCCTGACCTGTTGAAATACATCAGTGAATTATTAAATGTAGTTTCAAGTGTTTTGTCTGCCATCACTGTAATATTTCACTGTAGCAGTAGGCTATTCAAATAGCTAGAACACATGCACTTATGATAAATAATTAGCCGAGATTAAATGTTTTATTATTATTATTATTATTATTATTATTATTATTATTATTACCAGTAATTTATTTTATTTTATTTTATCTTCATTTAAAAGTACAAATGTCACAGCAGCCTTGCGCAATGATGCAAACCATCCCTTTGCACCACCTAGTGGTGATTTCACGACAAGTGTCACTGGGTTGCATTTAACGTGGTGGCATTACACGCAGAGGTAATAGGCATTTTGGCTGACTACCTACACTATACGGAAATAAAATGGTTTAGTTACATTTTTACCTCTGTTACTTATGCTCATTAGTCTCATAAAGCTGCCATTCACCAGATTGATGCTCAGGGATGTTCCAACCAGATCATGTGAGTGGAGCAGAGTGATAATAAGCAATAGGTCTAAGGTTATGGAGTTCAAATATTGTTTTAATGAAGTTGCAAATCTTATTCATAGCCGAAATGCACACTAAACATAAAAGTTAAGAATGAAGGAGAAGAAATTGAAAGGGAGTGTGGAGAAACTGAGTTAGCAAAGATTCATTTTGTGATATAGGCCTACTAACAGTGAAGTTCTTTTTAATTTTTTGCTTATGGATAAAAAGTCTGAAATACCTTTGCAGTGCTATACTGTTAACGGACATCCCAATGCCATCCACACTGATAAGAGCTCCATTTTAGGGCTGGGCGAAATGGCAAAAATGTAATCTTAACCATATTGATCGATAACGATATATATAAACTGTTAATGCTGCCAGCTTTAAAAGAGTATCCCAACTATGACTGAAGCCACAAAAAAATTGAGGGTTTATTAATTACATTTTAAAGTATAGTTTATTAACAAAAACAGATTACACATTTGGCCTTAAATTAAGACAACTTACTAACTTAGCATGTGACTTTTAATTATAAACAAGCCCGAAATACACTGGGACTATACAATTGCAGGCTGATCCTTCAGATTCTTACAACCATCTAAAACTTTTTATATAAAGGCCATAAAGTAGACATTGTTATAATTTATCAACTCGAGTTCATTAGCAATCGCTTGGCATAAATCTGCGCTTTTCATTAATTGAGAATCACTTTGAAGCAGTCTGAAGCACTGTTGCACGAGCCTGTGGAAGTGTAGAATGTGCAACAGTGCTGCCTTGTGACATTGCAACATGCACGTGGGAATGTCAGCGGGAGTAACCTAAACAGTTCTGACACACACATAACGAGCAGGTTCGAAACACGAAGGTCGAGGGGAGATTTTCCATTAGTTAATCAATTGTGAATGGTTTCATTATCTTTGGCGGATACAAAAGTATGAGAGGATAAAAATAATAAAAGTAGAAATGTGTCTCCAAACATAATTGGGCAGCCACCCAAGTAAAGTCTATGTGTGGGAAGCACTGGAATAGGTTGGTTTTGTTGCCAGTCTTGTTTTTCACTGTCCGACAACAAATTTTACAGATCATTTTAATCTGCGCCTGGTCGCTTTTCAAATAACCAAACCACTTCCGTAACTGAATATAATATATATAACTGAATTCGTGCTAGCTTTTTTGTCGACAATTTCATCATTTTTGGATAATAACTCGAGGTTTCACTTTCGTCGCTGCTTCCACTCATTTTTGTCGTCCTTGTGTCAAGTTTTCTTTGCAAAGTGCCGTAGGAAATTGACTTTGTTCTTTGACGTGAACGTTTAAAGCTGCACGCTAATTGGCTGTTGTCGCACATTTCTGCTGTATGTATTTGACATATATTTTATCGCGATTCGATATGATATCATTTAGCCGCACAGCCCTACTCCATTTAGACAAATATGTAAATATGTGCTGCATACTTTCCCCTTCATAATAACAAAATAAACATACAACAAAAATAACAGAAGTGAGACAACAGCAGTTAAGAAATCATCTGATTTGATGATCACATCACAAGCTCTGCAATTCGGCACTATCTAGTCAAGCCATGTCATATTTATTTATAGCCTATTTTATAGCCTATAAAATATTGCTTTAAAGCCACAAATATCATAACTTATCTATATGCCTACTGTAATTGAGACATTTATACAAGAAAATCCGGTAGCACTTTATTTTACAGTACGTGTACTTTCCTGGTACATATATAGTAATTATGTTGTACATACAGGTAAAAGAGTGGTAACACAAGGTACTTACCTGACATGTATGTACATGGAAACTAATAAGAAACACTGCTGTATTTTTCAATGGTACATACATGGTAACTACTTTGTACCTATAGACAAGTGTTAGGTAATAACAGGCACTTACTTATAGTGTCCATATATGGTAACTAACAGACACATTACTGTACTTATTAATGGTATGTACATGGTAAATATTTTGTACTTACAGACAAGTACCTGAGGGATGACGTGTTTTTGTAGGCCAACCCGGAAGTTAGCGGCGCACGGGTTCCCTCGGTTGAAAGCCTATGCATTTTTCCCATAGACTTTTGGAAAATCAAAGAAAATAAGCTCTGTGTTTAACAAAGGGTTATGACACTTACACGTTTTGTCTATCAAGATAATCTTTACAAGTTAAAACAACATAAGTACATTTTGAAGCCTAAATAAAGTCGTCAGATATAGAAAGCTAACAGTAGGCTATAAACAGCACACCATGGTCGCGGATCAACGTCGTCACCACCAAGCTTCTTCAAACTGTATTTAAAAAAACGTTATTTAAAAACATGTTTGCTGATTATGACCTGTGCTGTGTATGAACACTTTTTCATAAGAAATGCTGTCCAAATGTCCTGTTTATCATGACGTCTAAAGTCCCTGCCATAGGAAGTAGTCCCTTTTAGTAATTTGTTAGCAACCGCTGTTTTTAAGACACAGTAAAGGTTTAAAAAATCACAAGCGGGTTATAACTGGTGTTTTTTATGTCATAGATCAAAACGTAAAAATATTTAGAGGCTTTGTTAACCACAGACCTTATTTCAGGTGATTTAGCAAAAACCCATAGACTTTACGGCATTGGAACCAGAAGCCCTAAAATGCTAACTCGCTTCTGGGTTTTGCCTACAAAAATGCGTCATCCCTGAGGTACTCTATAACAGGCACTTATTTATGGTAACTTGTAAGACACATTACTGTACTTACTAATTGTTAAAATCCTTAAGCTTATTATTATAAATGTTAAAGACCTGGTAATTCCTATGTAATGTTTATGTACAAGGATGCACTTTATTTTACAGTCCTACTTCCATGTACTTACTCTGAACGTACTAGTGAATATACCAGTTATTTAATGTGTAAGTTACACCTGGTAAGAGCATACGTAACTTTCAAAGACACAAAACGTACATTTTTGTACGTTTAGAAAGGTGCTAAAATGTGCAATATTGACGTATTTATAGCACTAAATTGTAAAAATACTTAGGTTTTCAGAGCGAATTTTTTTTTAATATTCATGAATCTTTCATATCATAAAGATATATGTATAATTTCTCTTTAATCGTTTTGTAGATAAATGTAAGATCCCTAAACCCCATCCTGAACCAAAACATACTCATTTTATACATAATGGACAGAAATGTGTAGGAAAATGACAATTTTAGTAAAAATATAACATTAAAACGATTTTTTGAGCCGCTAATCCTACACCTACCTTTAAACCTACCCATGAACATTTATTCAAACTCCATAGTGGTTTAAATAAAAGAGTGACAGACAAACAAGCGTAATCACAACAATTTATTTATTGCGAAAATGTCGTACCAAAAGTAGTTCAAATGATTGTAACACTCTAAATTATCACATATACAAATGAAGGGGATCCATTCATCCAAGAGCAGAGAAGAATATATTTAAAGGTTTAAAGAGTAGACACCCCCAAACAGCAACAATATCAACAAAACATTGCATTCAAAGACAAGAAAATTCACATCTTGTTAGAGCATTTCAGCCCAACTACATGTTTTGAGTTCAATCAGGAATAAAGTCCATTTCTCACAATTCCCACATAGTCAGGTAAGAAGTGAGTATCTTGCCACATTCCGATAGTTCACAGGAAATCCACAAAAGTTCAATATACAGTGTCCCAAAACATTACCAAACGTCAGTCCAAATAATCAAAGGTGTAGAAAAAGATCACATAGTCCAGATGAAGTGTCCTTGTTTGATGAATAAGGCCGAAAGACAACCCTCTGAACAAATATGCAAACAAAAATCAAAATATGCAATTGAACACAGAAAACAAACAGAGTTACAAAATATATACAAAACTTACACAGAGCTGTAGAACCACAGAAGTTCCTCATAATAGGGTCTCATGCATCACCAAGTTGAGCAAACACTCAAAGCCATGCCAGTACCTCTCTAAACAGTCTTACTCGTCTCTCTTAAAAGGATAGCCTTTCCTTCAGAAACCTCCCTAGATCCCCCTTGAGTTGGGGAGAAGCATTACACCATACAACATGAAACAGCTTTTCAGAACTGTTACATACCCCGCCCCTTAGAGAAAGGTTAGACATAACCGTAAAACTTTTTCAAATTCTCTACATGGCAAGTTTCAGTTTTCACGGGGTCAATTGACACTTCGACTATATAATTGACTTTATTCAATTGTCTGATTACCTTTGCAGGTCCTTGCCACTTAGGGGCCAACTTTGCCATGAACGCTTCCCCTGCCTGAGACAACGGATGAGTACGAACCCAGACAAGATCTCCCTCTTCAAAAGTCTCCTGTCGTCTTTTCTGGTTATAGTACTTCCTTTGTCGTTCCTGGGCTTTCGCTACATTCTCTTTTACCCTGTTCATTATTAGGGATTGCTGCCGTTCAATGACATTGTATGCAGAGTGGTCAGGATCTGGGTGACGATATCGGAACTGATCCATGGGTCCTTTCAGTTTGCATCCTATGGCAATTTCAGCTGGAGTATATGAGGTACTTTCTTGCCATGCGGAATTGATTGCAAAGCGAAACTCATGAACCCACCTATCCCAATGCTGATGGTTAACTTTGACATAAGAGGCAATCATAGTTTTGAGAGTGCGATTCACTCTCTCTGTCAAGTTGGTTTGTGGGTGATATGCTGTGGTAAGTTTTTGAATCACTCCCCACTGCTTGCACGTGGCATTGAGTAGTTGGGACGTGAATTGGGGTCCCCGATCGGACACGAGGTAAGTCGGAGTTCCCCAGCGAGTAAAGATCTTCGCTGATCGTAATGGAAACACTTCCACCCACTTACTGCAATAATCCACGACAACCAACAGATACTCATTCAATTTTGAGCTTTTAGGAAACGGACCCATGAGGTCCAAGCCCAACATATACCCAGGATCCTTGATGGGTGTCGACTGTAGTTGTCCAGAAAGCTTGGATATCCGCGGCTTGTACTGCTGGCAAACCTGACATTGCTTGCAGTGATTCCAAACATCTCGTCGAATTTCTAGGCCAGTATACCACATTGAGCAACTGACGTAACGTCTTCATCCGCCCCAAATGTCCGCTCAGTGGGTTATCATGAGCGAATTCAAGGAATTTCTGACGAAGATTGGTGGGAATCACCACTTGCAATCTACTGCCATTCAGCGACTCAGGAATGCATCGGAACAAAAACTGATTCTGTACAACATAGTGAATATGATCTGGGTCTTGTGGAGGATGTTTTACATTGTCCCACAGGTCCTGCAGTGCTTTGTCATCCTTCTGGGATCTTCCTAATTCTTCCCAGTCCACAGGCAAATCCTTACCCACATCCTGTGCATGACATATTGCAATTGGACTTGGGAGATCCTCTTCAGGTAAGGCACGAGATAATGAGTCAGGAACAACATTGCACTGGCCTTTCCTGTATTGCACAGTGAAGTCAAGACCCTGAAGTCGGATGGCCCACCTCATGAGTTTTGAAGTAGGTCGAGGATGGTTAAATACCCAAACAAGTGCTGCATGGTCTGTGAGAATTTGGAACTGTCTTCCTTCCAGATACTTCTGCCACTTTTCCACTGCCCATACCACAGCAAGACATTCCTTCTCCGATACAGCATATGATTTCTCTACTCCATGAAGTAGTCGTGACGCATATGCAATGACATGTTCACCTTGGTCTGATTCTTGGGTCAGCACAGCCCCCAAACCGATGTTGCTTGCATCAGTCTATACTTTAAATGGTCTGCTAGGATCTGGTGGCACAAGAACCGGGGCCTTTTGCAAAGCATCCTTCAGTTTCTCAAAGGCATTTTGGCACTCATCAGTCCCAATTCCACAGCGTATTCTTTCGCTTGAGAGCATGTAAAGGAGCAGCGAGCTCTGAAAAATGTTAAATGAACCGATGATACCATCCAGAAAGGCCAAGGAAGCGCTGAACTTCAAGTTCCTTGGTGTGGGAAAGTTCTTCACGGCTTCCACCTTGGTCCCTTCTGTTTTGATCCCTTCTTCAGAAATCACGTGTCCCAAAAAGGACAATGATTTTTTACAGAGGTTACACTTCTTAAGGTTTAAGGTCAACCCACCAGATTCCATTTCAAAGAACACTGCCTTAAGATCTTTTATATGCTGTTGGACTTCTTTAGAATACACCACAATGTTGTCAATATACACGAAGCAACATTTACCAAGCAAATCCTTCAATATTCTGTTCATCAGTCTTTGGAAGGTAGCTCCCGCATTTTTCAGTCCAAAGGGAAGACGAATGAACTCATATTGATTATTTTTGGTAATGAAAGCAGTCTTTTGGATGCTGCAGTCATCCATCATAACTTGCCAGTATCCACTCCTAAGATCTAAGGTGCTGAATACTGAGGCTCCGTACATCGACTCCAAAATGTCCTGTATTTGAGGCATTGGGAATCCGTCTAATGGGGTTTTGGCATTCAAGGACCGATAATCTACACAAAAACGAACACTCCCATCTTTCTTCGGTACTAAGACTATAGGAGCTGCCCATGGAGAAGTAGACGGCCATATTATGCCCTTGTTCAACATTGGCTCAATCTCCTAATCAATGAACTTTTGCTTGTTGATTGGTACAGGGTATGGTCTTTTCTGTACCGGGATGGAATCAGTAGTCACAATCTGATGTTTGATAACAGAGGTTTGTCCTAGGTCATCGGTACATACAATGGGCCAGTTCAATAAAATACCTTCCAGTTGCCTCTTCTCACTACGTGAACTACATCTTGACTCACTAAATCCTTAATGATGGATATGGTATTTTCTGACACTTGTATGGTTGATAATGCACAGTGAATGTTAATGCTGGCAGGTTGTAAATAGCAAGAAAACGATTGTGGTGTCTCCTGTCCAGGAAATGAATAAGAAGAACTGTTGAAGTCAAGTTTTAAGCCAACTGACACAAGGAAATCAAGACCAAGAATGAGTGGAAATGATAGATCTTGATTCCTCATAATGAACAGCCGCACTGGATGCGTGTTATCTTGCAGTGTACATTCCCAACTGACTTCCCCTAGGGCTCGTTGTACTTGGCCATTGTACTTGGCCTATCACAGATGGGAGTGTATTAGTTCTTCAAATGGAAATGGACAAGGATTATAAACAATTTGCAAACTCTCACTATTTCAAATGTCAATTAGGCAACATACCTTACTCATACTCTTTTACAGGAGGTCCCTGTTCGGGCACCATTTTATGTAACACTCTAAATTTTATCACATATACAAATGAAGGGGATCCATTCATCCAAGAGCAGAGAAGAATATATTTAAAGGTTTAAAGAGTAGACACCCCCAAACAGCAACAATATCAACAAAACATTGCATTCAAAGACAAGAAAATTCACATCTTTTTAGAGCATTTCAGCCCAACCACATGTGTTGAGTTCAATCAGGAATAAAGTCCATTTCTCACAATTCCCACATAGTCAGGTAAGAAGTGAGTATCTTACCACATTCCGATAGTTCACAGGAAATCCACAAAAGTTCAATATACAGTGTCCCAAAACATTACCAAACGTCAGTCCAAATAATCAAAGGTGTAGAAAAAGATCACATAGTCCAGATGAAGTGTCCTTGTTTGATGAATGAGGCTGAAAGACAACCCTCTGAACAAATATGCAGACAAAAATCAAAATATGCAATTGAACACAGAAAACAAACAGTTACAAAATATATACAAAACTTACACTGAGCTGTAGAACCACAGAAGTTCCTCATAATAGGGTCTCATGCATCACCAAGTTGAGCAAACACTCAAACACAGTACCTCTCTAAACAGTCTTACTCTTCTCTCTTAAAAGGATAGCCTTTCCTTCAGAAACCTCCCTAGATCCCCCTTGAGGTGGGGAGAAGCATTACACCATACAACATGAAACAGCTTTTCAGAACTGTTACAATGATGATGAGTTGCAGTCGCAGTCCTCTCTGGCGGTAAATAATAGTTTGTTTTTTTACAGAGCAGAATATGATGAATCTGGCTTAATTCTCTACGTGAAGGCGCGCACTCATTCAAATGTCAATCCACTGAAACACGGCATGTCGCAATCTGTGACGAAGCAGGTGAGAGCCAATGAGCGTTCGATATCAGTGCCGTAAACCATGTCGTAACGCTTCTCGAGGGTGGCGCTACTTTCAAATTTAAATTATAACGAGTGCTAGCTTTGACTGTGACGGTCGCTGCTGCTGAGAATGAAGATGAAGATTGATGGATAAAGGGCTGAATTTGGATCTGTTCCTTACAAACATATGGATTCTAAAGATATGGAGTACAGCAAACGAATAAAATGGGTGTGATTTGTGAATATATGTTGTGTTTTGATGTATCTTATGGTTGTATTGACAGTCGCTGCATAGAAGAAAACGCCTTCTGTGTCTCACAGCAAACAAACTAAATATTACAAGTCACAAACAGAAATGTTATTTCATATTAAGTAGATGAGTAAACTGTATTCAAAAAATGCAACTAAAAACATGTATTGATATGACAATTGAACACATACAACAGATTTAAAACATTAATCCCATGATTTTATTACAGGGGAATTCATTTACATTCAAACTTTACGTTACATGATTTACATTTTTATTGCTGTTAATACGCAAGTATTAAAGTATTTATTCTGCCCTTATAGCACGTGACTGTGCTCCATTAGACAGATAGTGAACATTTAGAATAAAGTCCCAAGGTGTACTTTTCTTGGTTATTATTCTTTACTGTAAAACTGCAAATACAGAAAATAAAATATGTAAATAAACATTACAGGCATTTAAATCGCTTGCTACAATCAAACATCTATAATAACTTGACTAAATTTGTAAATTACTTAGTCAAATGTTTTCCAAGAATAAACTGTTAAAAGATCGCATATATAAGCTGTGCTGTGTCATCTTCGTCTCTCTCTCATTTCTGAACGTTCTAGAAACATGCGCACTTCTGTGCTATCAGATCGCAATTTCAAAATAAAAGTCCCGGGGGAAATAATTCACAATATATATACAAATAAAACAGGAAAATAATACAGGAAAAAATACAATTTTGATTTCTAAGAGCAATACAGTATTAGTATTAATAAAGTATTAAAAAGTATAGTATTTTTACATTTTAGTCCTCTAAATACATCAGTGTTGTATGTTTTTGTGTGAATGAAAACGTAAGTAAATGTACGTGTGGTAGAACCACATTTTATGTAAAAATACACACGTATTCTCATAAGATCACGTTAATTCCTATGTAATGTTTATGTACAAAGGTGCACTTTATTTTACAGTCCTATTTCCATGTACTTACTCTGAACATACTAGTGAGTATAGCAGTTAATGTGTACGTTACACCTGGTAAGAGCTGGTAATTCCTATGTAATGTGTATGTACAAGGGTGCACTTTATTTTACAGTCCTATTTCCATGTACTTACTATGAACGTACTAGTGAATATACCAGTTAGTTAATGCGTAATTTACACATTACTTAGGGTGGGGTGTGAGCATGGTACAAGATACTTCTTGAGTACTGGATGATATACTTTTGCGGTTCAACTTGCCTAATCTTTACAGGACAATAATTCAAAAAACCCTGTAATAGGGGTTTTTTGATGACATACATACAGCTCCATAACACTACAACTGTTCTTGATAAGTATTAACACTATGAAGTGCTGTATAGTTAGTGCAGTGTATTATTTTGGTAAGCCCATTTGTTTCACAGTAGTTAAGTGTCCGTTATTTGTGTCCACACTTGTCCGTGAGTACAACATAGTTACCATGTATATATCACTAGTAAGTACAGTAATGTGTCTTACAAGTTACCATAAATAAGTGCCTGTTATTACCCACACTTGTCTGTAAGTACAACATAGTTACCATGTATATACCACTAGTAAGTACAGTAAGGTGTCTTACTAGTTACCACACATAAGTGCCTGTTATTACCCACACTTGTCTGTAAGTACAAAATATTTACCATGTACATACCATTAGTAAGTACAGCAATGTGTCTGTTAGTTATCATATACGGACACTATAAGTAAGTGCCTGTTATTACCCAACAGTACAAAGAAGTTACCATGTATGTACCATTGGAAAGTACAGCAGTGTTTCTTATTATTTTAATGGCTATTAAATTTGACATGGTTTTACTAAAATCGCTGGAAATGAACTTCTCAACTCCTCTCATCACTTATAAGCAGGGGTGGAAATGGGGGGTAATGCGGGGGGACGGCGTCCCTGGAGTGAATTTCATGGGGGGATGGCGTTTCAGTTCAAATAGGTTTGATTTTTTTATAGATATTAAGTGATTTCTGTATTTATTCACTCAATAGCCTACGAAAATGAAACCATTTCAGCGCAAAAACATAGCGCAATAAAATTGCATGATTAATCATAAAAAGATGGCAATCTGGATTCAAACACCGCAATCTGACTCAGTGCTCGAGGTAAGCCGGTACACACTGGAAATTCTTTATTTTAATCTGTACCGTATGCTTTGTCTTGCATACCGTCACTTCTCACATGTTGCCGGTACTCTAACCACCACACCAAAACATATAATTGGGCTATTAATTAATTGTTTAAATCGCGTGTTTGGAGCTTTCATGAGTGGCGCACCGCGTGCGAATCACCAGCGCGCTCCAAAAGTGTGATAAGATTTGTGTGAGCCATTCATGTGAAAATCATTTGAATTCTATTGAGAATGTAGTAACATGCTATGGAGAAAGTCAAACGAGGGGAAAACATGATGATGATCCTGCAAGCTTTTTAAACTTCTCATGACCACCTTTCCTAAGAATTTATCACGTTCTATTGTTTTTTTGTTCTATTTTTATTTATTTTTTGGTGGTACACGATAACTTGTTTAAGAATAACTAACTTGTTTAAGAATTTAGAATATATAACCTTTTAAGGCAATAGATTTAAAAAAGAGAGAAGAAGTTAGCATTGCCCTAAGCATGCAATGAGGAGCCATCAATGGTCTAGCTGTAATTATATCCTTATTGTAACAAATGCTATGGTTAAACAATTACAATAACTACTTTTTCATAAGGCTGAGGCCAAGTACTAGTTAGAATCATGGATCTTCTTGAATTATTGATTAAACATTAGTTTTCCTCATGTGTAATATGTGTTCTATTAATATGACAGATATGCACATTAGGAAAAACCTGCATGGCTGTATTCCAAGAATCAACATATTAGGTATAAGAACATTTTAAGTAAAGATAGTTTTACTTCCCATGGCACTTTGTAAACAAGTAATTGTTACCATAAGGCTGTTACTTTATTGCAGTTGTGTTATCAACCAACTTTGTATGTGTGGACATTTTTGCAAAAATAAAGCAACAAACAAATAAATAAACCTCACAAGGGAGCAAACCCAAACTCCTCGCAACCGAGGGAGACAACCAGTCCCCCATCCTAAACGGAAGTGAACAAAATAGAGTATATCACCCTTTGAAAGTAACTTGATACTTCAAATAAAGATTGCATCAATTACATCATTACACCAGTAGGTGGCGACATATGATTGTTAAAAATGTATTTGTCATTGAATCATTCCAGGGCAGTAACCACCCTAGACATTGAGGGGGACAAGTCGCCCCTGACTTGTCCCCCTCAATGTCTAGGGTGGTTACGGCCCTGGAATGATAGAAATGGCCAAATCACCCCCCAAATATTTGAAATTCTTGCACTGCTCTGCTGCACTTCATTACAGCACTGTGCATGTTGTTAGGAGGATGACAAAAATGCTTAAAAGTTACATTTTTAGTCTGGTCTGCCTCAACGGTCTAAGAATGCTCGTAAATGTCAAAATGATTGAGATGGCTAATCAAATTAAATAGTATTAAAAAGTACTATTTTTCCGGTAAAAAAAAAACAACAAAACAAATGCACACAAACATGTCCCTGCTCTTGATATACAACCATTGATGGACATCTTTAATTTTAATGAGGAAAAAAAAAAACTGTGAGGGCAGATTAGAACACGCAACCTTTGATACTGTTAACAAAAGTTCTACCACTAGACCACTAGGGAAATCAAATGTCTATTGCGGATCTATGTATTTATTCACAAAATTGAAGAATCTCTGATCTAACAATATATTGTATTTTGAAACTATCACAGTTCTCCATGTACTATTAAAATTGATTTCTGGACATTATGTTATTTTTTTTTCTACAATTGTTATTGTACATATCAAATATAGCATTGTATTAACAGCAATTTCATTCACTGTTTTGTTTCTTTATGCTTTATTTATTTATTTATTTATTTATTTATTTTTTAAATGGTCCCCCCCAATGTTCAAGACATGGTTACGGCCTTGAATCATTCATTACAAAGAATTGTTTAAAACGTTGATTCATCTATGAAACAAGTGACATCTTTATAATTGAGTCATTAAATCATTTATTCAAACCGATTTTTAAAAAAGTAATAATAATTCATTCAAAATAATTAAAGTTTTTTGTAAATAGACTGCAGCAACTAACATTATGTCAGAATCTCTAGTACTCTACTCTGACCTTTCATGTGTCTGCTTGATAATTAAGAAAATATTGTTTGGAGGAAACATGAAATAGGCCTGTTTAATGTTAGCATATTATATAATTATATAATATTTTTATATTTAAATACATCTGAAAAGTCACTGAAAGTAAAAGTAAAAAAAAAAAAAAAAAATCTTCCCATATAGAGTCCCCCCAGTGAATCTCAGCCATTTCCAGCCCTGCTTATGAGCATTTCCCGGTATCCCCTGAAACGTCATTATCTCTGCTCTACAAATATGGTGTTACACGTTGTATAGAACCAATCAAACAGCTTAGAAATGTAAACACACTGACTTAAACGCTGATTTTTAACAATGGGAAGCCCCGTTTCAACTGACAGGCACGCGATCGGTCCAGCCATCCTCCTGTCAGACTAGCGCGCCTTATAAAATAAAACTCCCATTTGCGTGTCTCTCTTTAAAAGCCAATAAAAATTGAATCCATATAGGTAGCACAAAAATTATTTTTGCATACAAAACCAAAGACTTTAAACTTTCATATCAAGCCTCCAACATGCTTCTGTTGCGTTGTTTTCACCCTCTAATGAGTCTGAGCAGGGCTGGACTGGTAATCTGGCATACTGGGCATTTTCCCGGTAGGCCGTCGCACTTTGGGGCCGATAAAATTTATTTTTTTATTTTATTTTAATTTTTTTGCCAAGGACTGGCCCATTGGTTTGTCTTCTGAACTGACAGGCCAAAGTGAGAGAGACCTCCCCCTCCCGCGCTGTTTTTTGTTTTTAATTGGAGCGCATGAGAAACTGCAAAAGGCAAATATACCCGCTCACCACTGCCGCCCTATGAAGTAACAAACAGCGCAAGTCGCTTGATGCCTTGATCCTTTCAGATTTGTCTCAGAATTTTGTTTAAAACAGTCGTGTGATATCATAGGAACATTACAGGTTCGGTGGTGAATCTAAGTTAGCTGAAAACAGCCGCGACCATGTAAAGACATGACGAGGTAAACTGGAAAACGCTAATACACAGAACTACAAGCTTGTCAATCCAACACCACCACCTTTATAGTAATTTACCTTGCAGCTACTAACAGTGAAGAAATATGGTGTTTTGGCAGAAATGTATTTATTAAAAATGCTGCTATAGAGAATACGAACCGACGTCACGCCTCGTTGCACGCCGGGGCGGAGCCGCCATTTTGACAGGATCGCCCTCTATTACTCGCACTGAAATTAATACGGATTCTTGCTTACCTTTTGTTTTGTTTCTGCCATTAAGTGGAACGTTAACATTTTTAATGCTATCGTTTGCAGGGAATAGAAGCTATTTTATCGCGTCGCATGATCATTTTATTTATTTATTTTTTTTCACTGAAGTTTTGTAGAATTTCGTTTACAATGTTGATCTGTTTACCGTGTCGCATGCTGGACGCTCACCACTGCTTCAGCCATCGTATGAATATCCAAATAAATCTATGTGATCAACACACTGAGAAAAGTCGATTCATTTATTTGTTGGAAACGTTTAAATGGTGCTTAAACGAGCATACTGAGTAGGCCTACAACTGTTGTCATTGTAATCCCCCTTTTCCCCCTTTTCCAGATCAGGAGAATCAGAGATTATGGGTCAAATTCAGCGGTTTATAAAAACCGTTATGAAGAAAATGTATAAAATGCTTGCATTTTAAGTGATACTGAAAGTTTATATTTCGGTCTCATCCGTTTTTCAGCATGTGCTTTATTTGTAAATAGAATTTGGTCTCTTTAATATCAGTCTAAGTGCATTAAGCCTTTTCTTGAGAGGACACGAGAGGAAACCCTTTTTATAAACGTGTTGCGTTCATATTTTGGGCTCATTTGCGTATCTCCACGCAGTATGCTTTAATAAATATACAGAATTGTTTGTTTGTCACATGAAGCGTTTTTCTTGTTAAGCATTTGAATGTCCCTGTCAAGTTCTGCTAATTCACGAGCGCAGTGAGAGTCAGACTTGCAAAGGTAATGTTAATTATTAAACCAAACGAAATCAAAACGTTCAAAAACACTTAGCAATGTGATTCTTTTATTGAGTGATAAGCAGTGGGTTTAATCAGTGCAATTATGAATAGATTTGCCATCCGGCGTCTTCTCGTCATCTCGACTTGGTGTTTCCTTGGTGTTTTTACACGTACAAAAGGCGAAAAAAAGTTTTTCACTGTCTTGTTTTCTCTCAGAACGATGATCTGAGTTACTATCACAATTATCGATGCAGCATTAATGACATACAATGGTGACATTTTTCACAATCACGACAGAAAACAAATTACTGCACTAAACCAAAGTCCCTTTAAGACAAGTCATTTCACTCAGCGGCCATCTTTGAAATGCCTCTCGGGCATCCTGGGCATCATGCCATATCTCTTTGAATGGGGAAACATCAAATTCTCCAAAATTGTTCGCCAACCTTACGATAACATTTCATATTTGAAATCACCAATGAAATCTGACAACAGCTGTCTTATAAATGTTGTATCCAAACGCTCGAATCATGACAAAAAACTGTATTTTTTAGGCTGGATCAAGCTAATGCGCATGCGCAGACCTAAATGCGCGTCTCCTGCCATGTTTCAGAGGCGCGCGTCTGACTGTTTCTATAGAAACCGGTGCTTCTAAACAGCTTGCTGCAGTGACGCGATGACTTTACCAGTCGGCGACTGGCTCTTATTTAGAAGGCGGGACTTATTCCGCCATATTGCACGTTACACTTTCTCCCATTCGAAACAATACGAGTGACACGTCTTGTGTTATTCTATAGTCTTTGACTAAACTCAATAACGGAAAGGCTGTGCGATCCTGTCAAGATGGCGAATAAACAAAGAAGTTCCCCAGAACTCAATGCGGCGTGACATCAGATTCGTATTCTCTATTATTAGGCCTACTTATGTTTAATATTGCGGAATATAAATCACTTTCTTTCATAAAGACTGTTTTCGTATTTTCTATGCTTACAATATTTTATTACACAATCTATAGTTTATTATTTATTTTAGAAACCATATACCCAAGGTAATAAGAAGCATGTTTTTACCTGTGCTCTGTCTACCATGATCTTACAGTTAAACCATAGTAAAGGGCAATTAAAGGATAATTTAACAAAACAGCTCTAAAGCCTGTATCCCATGGGATAAGGACAAAGCTTTATTTTTTATTTCTTTAAATATGTTTTATGACATTTTTAATAGTTCTTATGAATTTTAATTGAAGTAAAATGTTATTTCAATGAGAGCATCATGAAAGATAGATATCAGTGTCTTACATAAATTAGGTGTTAACTCTTTAAAAATGTTATTGTTTTAAAGGAGTAGTTCAACCCAAAATGTCTTAATTTACTCACCCTAATGTCATTATAAACATGAATTACTTTCTTTCTGTATAACATAAAAAATAAAATAATTGGAGTCAAGGGTAGCTTAACCTAAATGGTTTGGTTGACAACATTCTTCAGAATATCTTCTTTTGTGTTTAACAGAAGAGAGAAAGTCATACAGGTTTGGAACATCATGAGAGTGAGTAAATGATGACAGGATTTAATAGCATTGAATTTACTTAACGGCATGAAAATCAGTGCTTTACTGCCAAAGTGAATTTCTATGTGACAAAAGTGCAATATTAAATTTGTTAACTGCATTTGTAGTAAAATCAATAATATCCATCATTATTTGTCACTGTCCTTGTTTTATTTATTCATTTATTTACTCCAATTTAAGGCCCTAACCCCAGCAAAAACATTCACAGGGGAACTCGTAGGCCGCATGGGCTGGGTTTGTCCAGGGCCGAATTTTAGCCTCAGTCCAGCCCTGAGTCTGATTAATATACGTTTACAACAAAAATAGCACAGCCGCTAACTGAATACAGGTATGTATATTTCACGTGCTCATAACTTCATGAACAATACACAGATCATAAAAATGGCACATCAATATTTAAAGCAGATTCTCAAGATTAAAATGAATACAAAATCAATATAATATATTGCGTTGATCACAAGATATTACTCACGGAATGATTTAACATACTTGGCTAAAAACATGTCTCTCATCTCTCCGGGATGCAGTGTGTATCCAATGTTCCCGGACCCATCCATGTTCGTTTTCCAACGTGGAATAACACAAAATAGATATAATTTTAAAGCTTAGAATCTCATCTTTTTAATGCATCTAACCCTTTTGAAAAACTCCTAACGAGTGCTGAGAAGCACCTCTAAACCGGAGTTTACCGCCCGTTGGCGCCACCTGGCTGCGGAAAAAATGAACAACAATTTTTCAAACTATTCTTTATGCTATCACCACGAAATTTGAACCAGATGCAGCTCACATATAGGAGAGCATCACCATAAAAGAATTTTTAAGCGATCTTATTGTGTTCCTGAGTTATTCCATGTCAAATAAAAAAAAAAGAAATTATTTTAAGAAAAATATATATATATTTGTCTTTTATCAGCTGTTTCTCTGCAAGAAAATGTCCAAATGTAATGTAATTTATATTTTCTTAAAATATAAAATGTTTTCTAACAAATGATACCTACCTTTTGATTCTCCTTGCTAGAGTTTTGGAGTTATGAGTCTTTACTTTTGTGTGTGTCGCTCAGAGAGAGAAAAAAAAAAAAAAAAAAAAACTCTAAAAAAGCCTTCAGGTCTTAAAGGGTTAATTCAAATAAGTATATACTTTCAAATAATTTGAGCTTCAGCCTGGTTTAGCATTTATATATATAAAAATGTCTTTGGTCAAATTAAGCAGTAAAAAAAATAGCTTATCCCTTTAAATGCAATGGATTTTGAAGGATAACAACAAAAAACGGGCAAAAAACTTTAAAAGCGATTTTCTCAGGTTTTCAATTGGAAAAAGAGGGCAGATGACCATAACTCAAATGGGTATATTTTTAAAACTATTCAAGGTATGTCTAGGATATCATTTTAAAGCTTATTGTCTCATCTTTCCATTGATACCAAAATCTCAATTTTGAAATTTGGGTCACTGTGACTCATTTTGCTGGATCAGGTCACATATGTACCAGGAAAGTACACGTACTGTAAAAAGTGCTACCGAAAATCCTTACAAACAGTAAAATGTATAGTACAGAGAAATTAAATGTCGGAGAAGGATTAAAGCGAATGTCGTTTTACCGTTGAGCATGAGTGGTAAATAAGTGGAGCATTTGCTTGGGCCATAAACAATTGAGTGCCCTGGCATAGTGTGGAATATTGAGTGCAGCATCACATTCCAAACAAACACACCACTTTCTTTATTGCTCCACCTCCAAATGCACGAGCGCACGATTGCGCCCCTGCCCTCGCGGAGGTCTGTGCACGCCACTGGTCCCAGCCATCTCTCTTACTACAGTCTTTATTTTAATCTCCCTCTTGCTCACTCTCTTCTACATTCTGAGTGTACACGCCCACTACTGATGATTGGCTACAAGTGTGTGGTGGTGCACAGTCTGATCACTTTCAACAGCATTTATCAGAAATTGCTTACTGCACCTTTAAATCAAGATACATTTTCTTGAGATGCAAAATAACAAAATATAGAGACTTATTTTCTGTGAAGTTGATCAAAATGAAGCAAGTTTATGATTAAACGAGAACAGATATCTGCCAATGGGTTTAGAAAAATCAACTTAATTCAAAGGGAAGTTTTCATAACTCATTGGTGGACATTTGTTCTTGTTTTAATCATAAACTCACTTTTGTTAAATTTTCCAAGACTTCATTTTACATGTGCATCTCAAGTAAATGTTTCAAATATGTTTAGATATTTGTATTGGAAAACAGGACAAAAATATTTTCTTTCCAGTGCATGCAGCGTTTAACACCATGACTTTAAGACTTTCTGCTCTGGTTTAAGACCTTTATAAGGCCTTAATTTGTTTAAGGGTGGATGAAGATTTTTTTTTTTTTTGAAGTTCTGCAGAAACCCTGAAGTTTATGATTTTTGTTTGTTGTGCATTTGTGTTTAGGAAGCAAGAGGTAGTCTTCCAGCTGGTCAGAAATCTTGGTGGTTTTACAGTGGTCGATAATGTGTGTGAAAGCACCACTCATGTGGTGTCTGGCAGCCCACGGCGGACACTTAATATCCTGCTAGGAATTGCACGTGGCTGCTGGATCCTATCCTTTGAGTGGGTGTGTATAGTGCTTATTGCTTTGTGTGTATTATTGCTTTGTGTTTTTTTTTTTTTGTTTTTTTTTTCCATAACTGTGATAAACACCTTTCTGTAAAAGATTTAGGTGGTAGTTAATATATTATTGTATCTTTTGTTTGCTTATCTGTGCAGGTCCTATGGTGTTTGGAGCACAGGCAGTGGGTTCCTGAAGAACCTTATGAGCTATCAGATCATTTTCCAGCTGCGCCTGTAAGTACATGCATTTCTATAATACACTAAATCTCATGGAACCTGTTAAGAACTTTTAATTTCACCCCATATTCTTAAACGCATTGAACAAGAATCCTTTCTCACTGAGGGTGAAAATTAAAATTTGTTGGTGGTCTTTTATTTTAGCTTAAATAACTAGTTAGCTTTACTAGCTTTTTCTTTTACTCGTACTAAAGTGTTAAATGAAGGTGCAAACAGAATGGTAAAGACACACACAAGCACAGCTGTTATTAGGATTTTTTTTACACTTAAAGTCTAAACTCTTTTCTTGAAAGAGATGGTCTCAGCTGATTGAAAATGAACTCTGGAACTGTTTGCTTGTGGTGTGAAAGCATTAAACCAAGGGCCAAGCAGTATCAAAATTTCTAATGTGAAATGCGTTACAATAAATGCAGCAGTGTCTAATTCTGTTGTTGAGCACTAGGGCTGTCCCCGACTAAATATTTTTCTAGTCGACTTGTAAAGAACCCCCCATCGGCCCAAAAACGGAATCTGATGGCCTGGGCAAAGGTTAACGCGTGTATGCCTTTTCAGCGCCTCTGTGAAGTTCACTTAATTTCACTCGTTTAATCTGACTCCAATTTCAAATGATTCTTATTCTTAGGTTGTGTTTCCAATTAGAAATTAATCATTTGTTATGTATTAATTTAGATATTTGATTATTCTGGGTATCTCATATTTTCAATTATTCTTTCATTACGGGCCCATATCACTTAGAAAAGTCACTTCGGCCATTTTAGTTCTTTTCACGATCACAAACTCGCCAGTTTTGGTCTTAGTCAAAGGGTGTAGAGTTTACTAATGCATTTGAGTCGAACCGCCACATGCTTGTTCATACAAAAACACAGTTTTCTTAGTCACGGTACTGCAACTTGCCAAGCCAGTTGATAAACAAAAATCAAAAGGTCCCATGATGTGCAACATGCTCCTTTTATTGAACCTTTAGTTTTAATCCATCCTGACGCAGATTTGCAGAAATATGGACTCCAATAATCTACCGGTCATAATGATTTCAGAAGAATCCAGAGTAAATCAAATATAACATTTTTTTTTATCAAGTAAAATTGTCAATTTCATAGTTTTACAATTAGAAGCCAATTCAGAAATAATGAATGCATAACATCAATTGAAATGCATATACACACAGTGGTGGACTAGTGTTCGAAGACACGTGTCCATCACTGCGTGGGGGTCTCTGGCTACAGAAAATACCCCCTGACTGCTTTGCAATTTACCTTATATACAGACCAGAACAGAAAGGGTTATAAATATTTACTACACCAACACCTGTTTTGGGGGAAGAGAAGTGGGTTTTCACAAAGGCACCACCCAAAAAGAGGACAGAATTTTCCTTAGTTTTCAATCTTCTTCATAATACCAGTGACTGCTGTGAAATTGAGACCATTTTACCAATCGCACTGAGACATTTAAAATGATACCAAACATAAAAAAGGGAAAAACAATAAATACACAAGTTACATTAAATGGGGGGATAATAAAGCATCCTGCATTATCTCTGTTTTTGTTTAGCAGGAAAATCAAGTCTTACAACTAGTAGTCAACTAGTCACGTGTATGATTAATTTAATTAATTAATTAATTTAATTACTCAAATATATACCAGAATGGAATAGGAAAATGGTTTGAGTGTCAGGGCTGAAAATATGCGATTATCTTCGAGCTATGCCAAGCGTGCCACTCTCACCAGTTCTCACAATAAACACCTTTCATACAGACCCAGATTACAGACCTCTCATGAGCCAGCTGTACATTCATTTTGATCAACTTCACAGAAAATAAGTCTCTATATTTTGTTATTTTGCATCTCAAGAAATCAAGTCTTACAACTAGTAGTCAACTAGTCACGTGTATGATTAATTTAATTAATTAATTAATTAAATTACTCAAATATATACCAGAATGGAATAGGAAAATGGTTTGAGTGTCAGGACTGAAAATATGCGATTATCTTCGAGCTATGCCAAGCGTGCCACTCTCACCAGTTCTCACAATAAACACCTTTCATACAGACCCAGATTACAGACCTCTCATGAGCCAGCTGTACATGCGTGTATATCTGCGTTATTCAGAGAAACTTTGCAGCTGAACATAATCACTGTATATGATGAAATGTATTTCATCATATACAGTATTAGTTAATTTTATGTAATTTTATATATGGATTATATGATGCATTTAATGTAACATACTTTAATATAATTAAAGTCTTGTTAGGATGAAATTTCATATTTATATAACTTCTTAACATGATTATAAGGCCGTACAGAGTAAGTGCTTTTTTGTGTACAAGTGCTTTTGGTTGTTCCTATATTTTGTAATAAATTAAGAATGATTTTTAGTAAGAAATTTTTGGTGAATCGTGTGAATCGAATTTGTTCTTAAAATCGTTCCTACGCGCATTTCACGCACAATTTTGTGCGTACGCATGCTTAGTGAATGAGACCCAATCATTTTGATTGTAACTGTGTATATATAACAGTGAGTTCTGGTCCTATTGTGGTCCAATTATGATTGGCTGATATTTCATCAGTATCAGCACGGGACTGTCACCATTTGTCACGTTCTAGACAGGCAGCAAGCAGCATTTCTCCCAGTGAGCTACAATGGCGGAGGAGAAAACATAACAAAATAATTAACACAGTTAGTTATTTTTTAGGGTGAAACACAATATTGTAATGCATTAATTTTAAAAGTAACTTTCCCCAACCCTGTCAGGGGCGATCACCTGGCAGCGCTCATGTACCCCGCCAAGAACAGCTTGATCTCGGCAAGTCCTTCTGACATTTGCTGCTGGCTCTGATATCTCTGTAGTGGTAAACATGAGATATGATTGGTTTTGGATATATCTAACAGGCACTCTTTGGTCTCATGAATATGTTATTTGTTTCTGGGCAAATCATTTTGAGTGAAGGTGAAGTTGTTTCCTAATTTTATATTTTTATATAACTCTAAAATTATTTTATTTAATTCTAAACTGGAGCGCTGCCTTTGTACTTTTTACTGAATTGTTTGTCTATTTTGCTTGTCTGTTTCCTAGTGTACAAACTTATTATGCTTGTATAATGGCTATTATTGTTAAAAAATATTTCAATTAAAAAATATTGCCATTTTTTGTTTGATTTACCTTGATAAACAGTCTGTGTGTTAATGGTAGAGGTATGCTTGTTTGCCAGAGCTTTTTTGCGGCAAGAGACTGTTTTTATTAGTGAGTTAGTCGATTCAGTCAGGAACGAAACAAGGTTTAAAACTAGGAAATTATTTGAACTTTGCATACCATCTTGCGAGGCTCAACCGAGAAGCAATGTGGTGCTGGGGTAACACAGATTCTGATACATCAGCGAGCACGTACATGGCAAACTGTTTTTCACACATTTATGACTTGACCAAGAGAATGAAACCTCTCTAACAGATGGTCTAAGATTACATATGCGCTCTCTCTCTCTCTCTCTCTCTCTCTCTCTCTTACTTAAAATCAGATGTGGTTTGAACTGATTTGAACAAAATCTGATTTGCCTGTAGTCTGAACATAACCTCGCATCTTTATTCCTGCCCATTTCTCCTGCATCCAATACATTATGAAAAACTCATTGTTTACATACTGTCTAATCTACCCAGGCTTTAACATGTGGCCTTGTTAGAAGATGGTCAAAGATATTTGCTTCACCTGTGACTAGTCATAAAGTTTTGCTCATCAGTGTATTACAATATGGATGTTTTGTCCCCATTATGTCCACGCATGAGAGATGTTGTCAAATCGTTTTGTACTAGCCTATGCTAGTTGAGGAGCAGCAGGTCTTAATACTCATCTGGTTGGTCTGTTGCAGGACAGTAGATTTTTTTTGTAGATGATTTTGCGGGACAATGCGAGATACGTGTGTGTGAGAGATAAATTTACTGCTATTTTACTATGCAAGTATTGATTTTTTTTCTTTTTTTTTTATGTTAGTTGGAAAGCCTATTTGCCATCACGTTGGATAATAACATTTTAAATCACCAAATAAGCTTTGTTAAATTAATCATTTAATAACCAGCTCTGTGACTATCACTGCCCATGGTCCAAATGATATGATGTAACTTACTCTATGGCAGTGTTTCCCAACCACTGTGCCATGGCACACTAGCAGGGCTGGACTGAGGCTAAAATTCGGCCCTGGACAAACCCAGCCCATGCGGCCTACGAGTTCCCCTGTGAATGTTTTTGCTGGGGTTAGGGCCTTAAATTGGAGTAAATAAATGAATAAATAAAACAAGGACAGTGACAAATAATGATGGATATTATTGATTTTACTACAAATGCAGTTAACAAATTTAATATTGCACTTTTGTCACATAGAAATTCACTTTGGCAGTAAAGCACTGATTTTCATGCCGTTAAGTAAATTCAATGCTATTAAATCCTGTCATCATTTACTCACTCTCATGATGTTCCAAACCTGTATGACTTTCTCTCTTCTGTTAAACACAAAAGAAGATATTCTGAAGAATGTTGTCAACCAAACCATTTAGGTTAAGCTACCCTTGACTCCAATTATTTTATTTTTTATGTTATACAGAAAGAAAGTAATTCATGTTTATAATGTCATTAGGGTGAGTAAATTAAGACATTTTGGGTTGAACTACTCCTTTAAAACAATAACATTTTTAAAGAGTTAACACCTAATTTATGTAAGACACTGATATCTATCTTTCATGATGCTCTCATTGAAATAACATTTTACTTCAATTAAAATTCATAAGAACTATTAAAAATGTCATAAAACATATTTAAAGAAATAAAAAATAAAGCTTTGTCCTTATCCCATGGGATACAGGCTTTAGAGCTGTTTTGTTAAATTATCCTTTAATTGCCCTTTACTATGGTTTAACTGTAAGATCATGGTAGACAGAGCACAGGTAAAAACATGCTTCTTATTACCTTGGGTATATGGTTTCTAAAATAAATAATAAACTATAGATTGTGTAATAAAATATTGTAAGCATAGAAAATACGAAAACAGTCTTTATGAAAGAAAGTGATTTATATTCCGCAATATTAAACATAAGTAGGCCTAATAATAGAGAATACGAATCTGATGTCACGCCGCATTGAGTTCTGGGGAACTTCTTTGTTTATTCGCCATCTTGACAGGATCGCGCAGCCTTTCCGTTATTGAGTTTAGTCAAAAGGTGCGTTCCATTCGACCGTAAGTGGACTGCGAAGTGGACTTCACAGGGTATTTCGCCATCTTAAGTGAGATTCCATTCCGAAGGGAGCGAACATGTCCCGTTTGAAGGGCACTGCGAACGGCATAGGGAATAAGGGAACATCGATACATCACTTCACAGGAAGTAGAGAGGTAAAATCTCCCAACTGTCATTGCGCACCGCGTCACCAGACAGAACTACGATGGAGCAGAGCCGTTGAAAGAGTTATTAAACGGCTCTCCGATGGAGGAATTTACGTAACTTATGCGTTTTGAGTATTCGTACCTTTTGTTATTCTTATACGAACGAAAGTATTAATGGTTATAGCTATGAGTGTTACATTTGCATATTTTATTGTATAGGCATGACAAAGTAAAAGTGTTGAAAAGCAGCTGAGGCTCTGTCATTTTTTATTTTACTTTATTTACCTCAGAAGTGTTTACTATGCGGCTGCGCGTGGAAAAGAAAGTGCACGAGATGAGACCCAGACCATGGATTAAGATACATTTACAGTTAACCAAATGATAATTTATTTTCATGTGGCATGACAGTTACAGCTTCAAATCTGTTAAGAGTCAATTTTAAATTCGAAAGTAAATTATAATATATATTTATTTATGTTACGTTATATCATAATCTGCGCGACACCGTCGTGACTGTCTTTGATGACGTTTGCAGTGCATTCCGAATGAGCGATTATTGCCAGCGAAGTCCACTTCAACGGATATACCGTGCTGAGGGAGTAGGGAGCAGTGAACACTGAGTAGGGACCCTGTCGAATGGAACGCAGCTAAAGACTATCCGGTTGTTAAGTCTGACGTCACGCGGCAGCGCTTCCGGGTCCAAACGCTCTATCTCATACCACAAGAAAACAACAAATGGTGCTAATATACACACACGATGTGGTGTAATAGTACAAAAAATATATAATTATAACCTTTATCTCCATACCAAAATCCCAGATGGCCAGACAATGATTCATCTTTTATAAATCGTTAAAATATTAATGTCTGTGACGCTGTGAGCACGGAGACTGTTGTGTAGACTGTAAGTATTTAAAATGTTTAACTTTTTAAAATGTTTTATGTTTATTATGAATAAATAGCACTCATAAACGGCCGTCGATGGCATTCTCAAGTGAAACGAGTGAGGCTTGGACCCGGAAATGGCGTTCCTTACGTCATGACTTAACAAGCAGATAGAATAACACAAGACGTGTCATTCGTATTGTTTTGAATCAGTGCCCAAGGAAGTCGACCGGAAGTTGAAGTCGGCCGCGTGCCGCCATCTTGTAGCAGAACTTCACTTGCGTTAGCATCCCCATTGACTCCCATTCATTTTGGCGTCACTTTGACAGCGAATAACTTTACATCTGAGGCGTTTAAAGACTCCATTTGTCCATTATTTATTTCTAAAGATACACGACAATGTATAAAGGGCTCCATTACCTTCTATGTTACATTATGGCCCCGTAGAAACAGTTTTTGTAAAAATAGGCTAACGATTGCGTCATAAACACTCGACTCTCTGTCGCACAGTAGAGAAATTACTGTATAGACAGGAGGAGAAGCTCGCAGGCAATAGTATGCATTAACTTAATATGGCGTACTGGCGTTACATTTTAAAATACTATACAAAATAATTAATCAGAATACTTACTCCTGCTCACTCACACCAAAGAACTCCCCGCTCAAGCTCGCCGTCTCTGCAAGATTAACGATGGCAGTTTGCAGGCACAGCTACTAGAAGATTTACATCTGTCAGACAGGTTGCTGACGTCATCAAGCTTAGTTTGAGTCTGCGCGTCAGAAACGGAAGTGCTAAAAATCGCTAAAAATGGGCTTCACTTGTCTCAATTGAGTTCCAATGGGGTCGCTGTGTCCATTTCTTTTACTGTCTATGTTTTGAATGGGAGAAAGTGTAACGTGCCATATGGCGGAATAAGTCCCGCCTTCTAAATAAGAGCCAGTCGCCGACTGGTAAAGTCATCGCATCACTGCAGCAAGCCATTTAGAAGCACCGGTTTCTATAGAAACAGTCAGACGCGCGCATCTGAAACATGGCAGGAGACGCGCATTTAGGTCTGCGCATGCGCATTAGCTTGATCCAGCCTAAAAAATACAGTTTTTTGTCATGATTCGAGCGTTTGGATACAACATTTATAAGACGGCTGTTGTCAGATTTCATTGGTGATTTCAAATATGAAATGTTATCGTAAGGTTGGCGAACAATTTTGGAGAATTTGATGTTTCCCCATTCAAAGAGATAGGGCATGATGCCCAGGATGCCCGAGAGGCATTTCAAAGATGGCCGCCGAGTGTAATGACTTGTCTTAAAGGGACTTTGGTTTAGTGCAGTAATTTGTTTTCTGTCGTGATTGTGAAAAATGTCACCATTGTATGTCATTAATGCTGCATCGATAATTGTGATAGTAACTCAGATCATCGTTCTGAGAGAAAACAAGACAGTGAAAAACGTTTTTTCGCCTTTTGTACGTGTAAAAACACCAAGGGAACACCAAGTCGAGATGACGAGAAGACGCCGGATGGCAAATCTATTCATAATTGCACTGATTAAACCCACTGCTTATCACTCAATAAAAGAATCACATTGCTAAGTGTTTTTGAACGTTTTGATTTCGTTTGGTTTAATAATTAACATTAGGCTACCTTTGCAAGTCTGACTCTCACTGCGCTCGTGAATTAGCAGAACTTGACAGGGACATCAAATGCTTAACAAGAAAAACGCTTCATGTGACAAACAAACAATTCTGTATATTTATTAAAGCATACTGCGTGGAGATATGCAAATGAGCCCAAAATATGAACGCAACACGTTTATAAAAAGGGTTTCCTCTCGTGTCCTCTCAAGAAAAGGCTTAATGCACTTAGACTGATATTAAAGAGACCAAATTCTATTTACAAATAAAGCACATGCTGAAAAACGGATGAGACCGAAATATAAACTTTCAGTATCACTTAAAATGCAAGCATTTTATACATTTTCTTCATAACGGTTTTTATAAACCGCTGAATTTGACCTATAATCTCTGATTCTCCTGATCTGGAAAAGGGGGAAAAGGGGGATTACAATGACAACAGTTGTAGGCCTACTCATTATGCTCGTTTAAGCACCCTTTAAACGTTTCCAACAAATAAATGAATCGACTTTTCTCAGTGTGTTGATCACATAGATTTATTTGGATATTCATACGATGGCTGAAGCAGTGGTGAGCGTCCAGCATGCGACACGGTAAACAGATCAACATTGTAAACGAAATTCTACAAAACTTCAGTGAAAAAAAATAAATAAATAAAATGATCATGCGATGCGATAAAATAGCTTCTATTCCCTGCAAACGATAGCATTAAAAATGTTAACGTTCCACTTAATGGCAGAAACAAAACAAAAGGTAAGCAAGAATCCGTATTAATTTCAGTGCGAGTAATAGAGGGCGATCCTGTCAAAATGGCGGCTCCGCCCCGGCGTGCAACGAGGCGTGACGTCGGTTCGTATTCTCTATAGCAGCATTTTTAATAAATACATTTCTGCCAAAACACCATATTTCTTCACTGTTAGTAGCTGCAAGGTAAATTACTATAAAGGTGGTGGTGTTGGATTGACAAGCTTGTAGTTCTGTGTATTAGCGTTTTCCAGTTTACCTCGTCATGTCTTTACATGGTCGCGGCTGTTTTCAGCTAACTTAGATTCACCACCGAACCTGTAATGTTCCTATGATATCACACGACTGTTTTAAACAAAATTCTGAGACAAATCTGAAAGGATCAAGGCATCAAGCGACTTGCGCTGTTTGTTACTTCATAGGGCGGCAGTGGTGAGCGGGTATATTTGCCTTTTGCAGTTTCTCATGCGCTCCAATTAAAAACAAAAAACAGCGCGGGAGGGGGAGGTCTCTCTCACTTTGGCCTGTCAGTTCAGAAGACAAACCAATGGGCCAGTCCTTGGCAAAAAAATTAAAATAAAATAAAAAAATAAATTTTATCGGCCCCAAAGTGCGTCGGCCTACCGGGAAAATGCCCGGTATGCCAGATTACCAGTCCAGCCCTGCACACTATTGTGCCGTGGAAAATTACCAAATGCCAAAAAATAAATAAATAAAATAAAATAAATGCTATACAGACTCTTAAAATCAGTGCTGTTGGTCACCCTTTACTCCTGTATGTGGGTTTTAACAATATTTAACCAATGAAAAGGATTTAAAAGAGCTTCGTAACTCCATTGGATCCTCAAACTGTCAGTCAAACCTCATAACTCCGTCCCGCCTCTATCGTGATGTTTATAAAGTCAAGTCATCTTCATTTATATAGTGCTTTTTACATTACAGATTGTTTCAAAGTAGTTTCACAGTGTTAATAGAAAAATTAATGGATAGAGATTGTTTTGGCTTTACAGCAGCTCAAGGAAAAACTTATAGAGCTAAATTAAGTTTTTGATTGAATCACTTCAATCAAAAAGACGCTTAGTCTTTCTTTAAAAGTGGCATCGCCAAATTAATTGATTGGCCCGCATAATACAGGATTATAAGTCATTTCCGCAGATCCATGCGAACTTGAATCATTTTGATAACTTTTTATCTATACATAGGGAAAGGGAAGGAGGCCTTCACAGGGGATAGTTTAGTTGACACTTCAGGGCTGCATTGTCTAGGAGCAGGTCCTTCATTTCATCTGGATACAGCCTGGAACTGGCAGACTACGGTAAACCTCGGGATAAACGGAGAGAGACTAATATTAGCGTAGATGCCATTCTTCTTATAATGCAGCGAGTACATCGGGTGTTATGGGAAGTGTTCCTGGTTCCGGCTGACCTAATTTATGCAGCCTAACAATTTACATGATTTGAATTATTGAAGTTGATCATGTGTTGTGTATGAGATGTGTTTTTTTGTGTAGATTTAAACTGACAGATTGTGTCTGCTTTCCGAACAATGCTAGGAAGACTGTTCCAAAGTTTAGGTGCTAAAAAGGAAAAAAATCTACCACCAGCAGTCAATTTTGATATCTATTGATATTCAATAGATATTCTATTATCAACTGGCCAGAATTTTAAGAGCGTAATAGACGTGTAGGACTATAATGCGTTAAGAGCTCGCTCAAGTACTAGGGAGCTAAACAATTTAGTGCTTTGTAAGTAATTAGCTATTTTTTTTTTTTTTATTTATTTATTTAATTTATACAATGTTTAATAGGGAGCAAATGCAGTGTTGACAGAACCAGGCTTGTATGGTTGTACTTCCTGGTTCTAGTAAGAACTCTAGCTGCTGCATTTTGGTCCAGCTGGAGTTTATTAGGCGTGCAGGGCAACCACCCAGCAAAGCATTACAATAATCTAGCCTTGAGGTCATGAACGCATGAACTAAGTGTTCCGCTTTTGTCATTAAGAGCATATGTCGTAGTTTAGATATATTTTTAAAATGGAAGAATGCGGTTCTACAGATGCTACAAACGTGGCTTTCAAATGAAAGTTTGGTATCAAAGAGCACATCCAGGTTCCTAACTGGCAACAAAGACTTGACAGAACATCCATCAAGTGTTAGTATTCTAGGTTAAGTGCAGAGGTTCTATGTGCAGAATTAAGTAGTAGGAAATTGCTAGTCATCCAAGTTTTTATATCATCTATGCATTCCGTTAATTTTGTGAATTTGTAAGATTCGTTAGGACGCAAAGAAATAAAGAGCTGAGTAACATCAGCATAACAGTGAAAACGAATGCAATGGTTGCATGTACAAAATTTAATCTTTTAATCTTTTTTTAACACGAAGGAGCAACTGTGATTAAAGTGCTGGAAAAGAGAGAGTCAGTAGTTTCTGTTGCAACATTGAGTTCTTCTAAGCTATCTGGTATGCTAAGGAGATTAAACTAATAAGAAAGATTATTTATAAAGCAATCTTTAGTGGTAGAAGTGATGGTTGTACCATATTTGTAACTGAGAGTCGAATTTGCAGCCTTGGCTAAATTAAGTATACATGAGACTAGATAATGATCTGATATGTCATCGCTCTGCTGCAGAATTTCAACGGCATCAATATCGATTCCATGTGACAATATTAGATCTAAAGTATGATTACGACAATGAGTGGGTCCTGACACGTGTTGCCGAACTCCAGTAACGTTTAAAATATCTCTAAATGCCAATCCCAGTGCGTCTTTTTTGTTATCTACATGGATATTAAAATCACCAACAATAAGGACTTTATCCGCAGCCAATACTAACTCTGATTTAAAAAAAAAAAAAAAAATCAGCAAATTCTTTTATATCCTGTATACAGTAGCCATCACATATGTCAAGCAGGATTTATCATTAGATAACGTTACATAAAGTACCATCACTTCAAAAGAATTATATTTGAAACTAGACCTATGAGTAATACTGCAGTTATTGCTATAAATTACAGCAACACCTCTTCTTTTACCTTTCAGTCGAGCCACATGTTTATAACGGTAACCTTAAGGGGTGCACTCATTTAAAGTAATGTAATCCTCTGGTTTTAGCCAGGTTTCTGTCAAACACAGCACATCTAGGTTATGATCAGTAATCATCATTTATAGTGATCGACCGATATTGATTTTTTATAACCGATACCGATTATTTGCATGTTTATGTACCTGATAACCGATATGCAGAACCGATATTTATTTACTGTTATACTTCTGTTTCTGACAATTATTACAACACAAATGAGCTGAACAAACCATTTTATTTATAACAATCACTCCCTCCTTGCATACAAAAAAAACTTTTATATTTATACACAAATAAATAGAGGGGTCTGAGTCCAAAAAATTAAAGTGCACTGTTACTAAGTGTCTTTGTGATTATATAATCTAGGGTGTTTAAACAAGATAATCTTGTCAAAAATTTCATGCAATGGCCGTGCTTGAGGCTTCCTGATCATCAACCCATTCAGGTGCTGAGCAATATGAACAAACTTTTTTTTCCGAGACTATATAAAGTTAAACAGCACTTGGCAGTTGGCATTTTATGATCTAAATTTAATCTAACGTTAAATCATGAAATGCCAACTGACAAAGTGCTGTTTGACTCATGGGCGTCGGAACCATTGTATGTGGGTGGGACAAGACCCACCCACTTTTTAAGACCAATGATATTGGACCCACTCACTTTTACCGTCTCTAATTCAGCATTTGTCTAATCCCCCCGGTGATGCTACTCCACAAACCACCAACAGATCATAAAAAATACCAAAAATAAAAATATTTTTTAAAACATCACAGAGGAAAAAGCTGCGTTTATAAAGAAATGTCTCTTTACGACCACAACAAACGGGGCACTTTTCAGACGCGCATTCCGACTTCGCCTCAGAGCCAGGCGCAAGTCAAACGAGCGCGGAAAAGGTAGCTTCAGCTGAACAACAGTGAACTGTGGTCAGATGAGATGTTGTCAGGCTATGCCAGTAAAACTCCAATCAGCCGTTAGGCTATAGTCTACTGTGCTCGAAGCGCGAACTCAAGAATTGCTCGCGCAAATGCGCCGGCGCGCGCTGCATATTACTTTATTATAGTTTAACTAAAGCGCTAAAGAAACTACGGCTACGGGCATGCACCATCATTATTCTGAGGTAATAATGATGGTGAATAGTCATGGAATTACCAAACATGCGATTAAATCTGCCTCAAAACTGTGCATGCATGTAGGCTATGTATTTGTTGACATGGTTAAAGCTATTGTTATCCAATTTGTTGGCCTTAAAACGTCTTAAAAATGCATATATGTACACCAAGGAAATCAAAATTTTCTCGGGGGAGCATGCCCCCGAACCCCTCTAGCATAATACATTTTGTGACCTCGGTAAATATAAAACCCTGCGTACGGCCCAGCTTCTTTTCTATCAAACGAAATCAAAGGTAATCGTGTAACTCTCCAGTTGTGCGCACTTTGGGACTAAACTTTGTATGCACTGTGTGATCAATGTGTGAAAATAAATGGGATCAAAAAACGCGATTGAATGTAAAGGTTTGTGTCTCGTTGTTCTATTGAAAAAAATCAACTACCGATTGATTGGCATTTTTATCTATCTATCTACCTATGTATGTATGTATGTATGTATGTATGTATATATATATATATATATATATATATATATATATATATATATATATATATATATATATATAAATTGGAGGGAGGACCCACCCACATTTTTTTTTTGCTTCCGACGCCCATGGTTTGACTATTGATTGGCATTTTTATCTATCTATCTATCTATCTATCTATCTATCTATCTATCTATCTATCTATCTATCTATCTATCTACCTATGTATGTATGTATGTATGTATGTATGTATGTATGTATGTATATATATATATATATATATATATATATATATATAAATCAACCGCGATCGCGCATGGAGATAATAAATAATTAATTAATTTCCACAAAGCGGTAGGCTATATTTATATGTGTATTAGCGAAATAATTGTTATGTAGTAAATGATAATATAATCTAGGGTGTTTAAACAAGATAATCTTGTCAAAAGTTTCATTCAGTGGCCGTGCTTAAGCCTCCTGATCATCCGTCAGTTGCTAAGCAATATGAACGAAGTTTTTCTTCTAGACTAATGGTGAGCAAATACAACAGATAGAGAATTAAATTCAGCGCTTTTATTTTCAACATGCACTCATTCATGTCTGTTTTATTTAATTCATGTAAAGTTACGTCTTTATTGGGGCAGGACATGACGAATTACACTACGTGACTCAATGAGTTCGTCTCAATTGTTTAGAAACAAGCTGCATAAATTAACTATATCAGGAATTTATGTCTCAGATCTCATTTGTGCATGTCTGTTATGTTAAATAAAGTTGATTCATTAAAGCAAACCAAGTAGAACATATACTTTACCTGTGCACTGAGTCAGGGACGTGCACAGGGGGGTTGCTTAGGTTGCCCGGGCAACTGCCCATATGCCCTTCTCGACTCACGTTGCCCTTCCGAGGTGGAAAAAAATAAATAAAAAATCGTACAATGGATGCAGAATTTCACGTAGGCCTAGATAAAAAAAAAAAAATCTCAAAGCCTCATTCACTTCCATATTCGGGCACCCGTCCGAAAGTGAAAGTCAGTATAGGGGAAGGGCAAACTCTGTTTACGTGGCTGCAGCGCTGCACGCGACCGGCACCTGAGCTGAGCCTGCATGAGCGGCACTAGAAGGAGATTGTCGCGGTTGTCGGGTGAGACGACTTAACGTTCTCGGAAAGGTGAGTAAGGTTATAATCGTTAACGAAAACGAACGAAAAAACGAAAACTAGGTGGGGGAAAAAGTCGTCGTTAACTGAAATGAAAATAAAAACGAGGCATTACAAAAAAACGATAACTAACCAAAACTGTAATGTGTGTTTGGCAAAACTAACTAAAATAAAATAAAATTACAGATTAAATGTCCTTAGTTTTCGTCTTTGTCAATGTCTTTCATAGAGCAAACGTTCAGCTGCATTTCATTTCCCTGCGTCTCTCACTTACGCGTCTCTCTCACATACTCGCGCGCGCACAGCCCCTCCCCTCCGTGCACACCGCGCCTCCATGAGAACGAGTGTTGGAAGCAAGTTCGCGAAAGGTTGGTATCTCGTGAAAACCTTTACACAATCACACATTAAAAAGTGGTATAAAAATATTTTTAATTCTGAATATAATTGTGTCAGTGTGTTAATGTCGACCTGAGAAGCGATTGCTACTTTAGAAAGTTAACTAGACGCAAGTTTGAGGTAAAATGCACTTGGGTTGTCGATGTCAAAACACTATTTAAGCTGTGATTCAAGTAAGGAATAATTGACGACGGGCCGTTGAATTATTAGAGGGGGGGTTAGGGGAGTGGTTGGTAGGGGAGTGCCCTTTTTTTAGGTCAGAGCAACTGCCCCTCAAAATTCCTGTGCACGTCCCTGCACTGAGTTGTTGTTGACTGATCTCCTCAGACGCCCGGGCTGCAATGGCGGAAATCTCAAAACGGCCACAAGATGGCGCCGTAAAACGGCGAATCCGATATTACAAAACCGATACCCGATTATGGAAAAATGCTTAAATATCGGGAAAAATATCGGTAAACAGATACATCGGTCGATCACTAATCATTTACAAAGACTGATTTTGTAGAAAGGGATCTAATATTAAGCAAACTGAGCTTTATCATTTGTTCATCTTGTCATCAACATTTGTTTTTTATTTGTTGAACATCAAATAAACTTTAACCCTTAAATGGGTCTGAGAGTTTTTTGTATTTACTAAATTGGGGAACAGACACATATGTCTATATGTGATGATATCTAGGTGAAAGTGTCTTCATGTGTTGGGATTAATCTGACGTCTGACCTCTGGTTTAGCCAGTCTGTCTGCTTCCTGACCTGGGACCCAGTTAGTCAATGTTCATCTCTAAGGCTATGTGCCATATTACTAGAGAGAAGTGCAGCACCACCCCTAGAGGGATGAGTACCATCTCTTTTTAACAGGTCAGGTCTGCCCCCAAAACTTTTCCAATTGTCTATAAACCCTATATTATTCTGCACCACTTAGACAGCCAGCCATTGAGTAATGATAATCTGAAAAGTATCTAATTTCTCCGGCAAACAGGGAGGAGTCCAGAGCAAAATACAGTGTCTGACATCATATTTACGAGTTCACACACCTCTTTAATGTTAATTTTTGATCTCCGACTTGCGATGTCAAACATCATTATTGCTGACGTGAATAATAATCTTTACGAGAATTTACGATTGGCACTAGCCAGCACTTTTAAATTTGCTTTGTTGTCAGGCACTCTGGTTCCTGGCAAACATGTGATTATGGTGGCTGGTGTCTCTATTTTCACGTTTTGTGTTATAGAATCACCAATAACTAGGATTATTTCAACAGGATTCTCAGTGGGTGCATCACTGAGTGGAGAGAACCTGTTTGAAGTTCTAATCAGAATGGAAGAGCAGAGTATTGTCCCGCGACTATGCTGTCTCACAGTCACCCAGTTAGCATGCTACACATACACAGGCTCTACAGCCAGAACCAAACAATGTACAGAGTTCACTAAGCTAGTCGCATCCAAAGCAATCTCAATTAATGTTTGGATGCGTGTCTCTAATTCTGAAATCATCTCCATCTGCCTGACTATCTCCCTGCATTTATCACGTGTAAATCTCCCTGCAGACAGAGAAGGCTATGCTATGTGGCAGGCAGTGCAAGTGGCAATAACAGGTGAAGATGACATGACTTACCTTGTTTGTTGACTGATCCAAGTCATCACATTCGTTTGATAGACTCGTAAAGGTGCGAGTGCGTGAGAGAAAAAAAAGACTGCAAGCACGTATGGCAGGTTAACAGGCTACCGAAATGCTAGAGTGTTGTGTTAGCGATAATGATTTAGATTAAAGCTAGCGATGTCAGAATAATATGATAGGCAATATTAGACAATATCTGATATATGGTGATGAGTAATTTATATTTAACGATAATAAACAACAAGGAATGATAGTAAAGAGATGCAAAACAATAAGATATACGGAGCTTACAGACGCAAACCACTCAGCAGTGAGGCAGACAGGAGCAATCGATCTAGGCAGCAGCGAATCAGTTCACTGCACTGATAGTGAATTTAAAGGCTAATGTTTTATATATTTGAAGAACGGAGAATCGTCTTAGTCTGATATTTCCCATCTAGCTTTAGCTTTAATCCCTTACAAAAAAGAACTGCAGTATATTGAAGTAAAACTGCAGTACAAAGTAGTATAAATGCAGTATAATTAAGCACAACTAGACTGGGTAAACCTAGCCTGATCTGCCGGCGATTTGATTTCGCCCGGCATCTCAGTCTGGAAACGCGTACATTAATTTCTACTGCTTCCGTTACACTTTGCGGGAACCAATCACAGACTGGCTTATCCACCTTGCTCGCTATTGGCGGGTATAGAGGGTGTGCACGTGACGTCACTGTTGACCGTTACGACTGCGGTCATGCCCGCTGAGTGGCAAAAGACTGAGCAGCAGCATTGGTTTTCAGCGTGAATGCCACGAAAAACACACAAAATACTTCCAAAATAGTAAAGAGCTTTGTGATTTGACTCTACAAATAGCTTTGACACAAAACCTGAGGTATATATTTAAAAACTGCAGAAAGCTACAGAAAAAAAAAGAAGTAAATGTATCACTGCAATTCACAGAAACAGCTGGACTCCAGGCAGAGAAACATGGATTTGCAGTTATCATTTTGTGTCAAATTGTTGGATTTTGAGGTAAAATCATACCATATATATTGTATTATTATATATTATGTTGACAACTCATCAATTAAATATTTTCCATCTTATATATAATTGGGTGTTTTTAAATAAATAACACTATAAAACTATATGTTTTAGGGCTGGACAATATGATGATATAACACTGATATAAGCGATTACGCGGATTTAAACCTACCTATATTGTAGTTATATAAAATATTCACAGGCAGATTTGCTTTTTGTATTTCCCCGCTGTCGAAATCAGGCACATATAAAACCAACATATTTATATACTTACAAAAAAAATCAAGCATATTCAACAGAATTAGACACTGCTGCATTTTATGTAACACATTTCACATTGTGAATTACAGATGGCACTCAATTAGAACACGTTTTTTGCTTCTGGGGGGTAATTGTTTTGCGGCAGCCAAACATTTCTTCTCTTGACTGCTAAGTGGCACTATAACCAGATTTTCACAAGTTATGTCGTGGACTTAACACAGCTTGTTTTCACAAGTTGCAGTCAATCTCCAGTGGCGATTACAAGAAAAATATTATCAATAATCTTTTTTTTTAAAATCACATTCACATAACAAAATTTAGTAATCAAAAGCCGAAGTAAGCATTTGTTGTTTTGAGCAAATTTAAACAGAACAGTACATTTCAAAATAGTATTCGATCTGTGCTTGGTTTTTCATGGACTTTATAATACAGTAGGCTACTAATAAAAAAAACTGTAGAAAATGTGAATTATATAGGCTACACATTTATTATAGGCTCTCTCAATGTTGTGACATTATTCACATTATTTAATATTTATCACAAATTTTAAAAAAAAGTTTGAAATATTATAGGCTCTCTGTGTTGTGACCACATTATTTATTATTTTATCACAAATTTTAAAAAAGTTTGAAATTTACATTTAATAATTAGGAACACTTTCCGGTGTTTTTTTAAATTAATTTAATACAATTATTTTAATTGGAACATTTATTTTTAATGGAAAGCTTAATGACAACTTAATGAAAGCTTAATGAAAACATTAATATAGCCTAACTGATGTTGGTCTACAGCATTTGTTTTACCATTCTTAGTGAAACTTAGAAATAAGAGACAGTAGATTATTATGGTCAAGCATTTGGTTTAATAAATATAGACAAGTTACAATAAATTACAATAAATTTGCTACATTCCAGTAGAATCTCCATTGCGTTGTACCACACCTTACAAAACCTTCCAAAGGTGTACATTGTATCTGTTGTAGGTGGTTTTTGTGAGGCGATCACACCAGAAAGCAACAATGGCCTGAAAAAACTTGTCTGTAATCCTCTAAATTGTTTTGTCAGTCACTCATGAATTGAGGTTATTGACAGCAATAACCATAACAACGGATGAAAAGCATCAAATTTGAAAAAAAAAAAAAAAATGGATCTGTGCATTAAATAAACCAGTGTTGGCTGAATGTTTAGTATAGATTCAAAAAGCCTCTAAACATTTGTTTCTAGTTGGCAGTGATTAGATGTTGTGAGCTTGTTGCATTCCTTATGTGAATGATAAATATTATCGGTAGGGGGTAACAATACCCTCATGTCACAATTCGATACATATCATGATACTAAACTCACGGTATGATAGTATTGCAATACTCCAAGACATATGGTAAAAGTACAAAAAATGTACTGTTGATGTAAGATGCTAAATTTGGTATTACATTGGGGGTTGAAATTAATAGGCTTGGAATTGGTAATCCAATGCACAGGACAATGGTGACACCAGAATAAAAATATTCATGATTCTGAAACTGAAAATACAGAATTATTTTGACAAATATGCTTGCACTCTATCACCGACTACATATATTTAAAATAATGTAAGCCACTTTTTACTGGTAACTTAAGACATTTGCCATTATCAGGACCCACAAATATTCCCCCATTGCATTATTATACATTATATTCAACATTATATATAGTAGTTTAACGTATAAAACTCTGTAAACTTGAGAACTATACACAATACAGATTCAATCTCCACGATACACATTGTTGCATTTTTTGTATATATTGTGCAATATATTGACACGGTATATTGTTACACCCCTAAAGGCTATCAGTTAAATCTATATATTTGTTATATATCTCAGTTTAGCTCAGTACAGGTTAATTATTAACTAAAATGACTAAAAAATAACTAAATTAAAAAAATAAAAAAAAAATATTGCTTTTAAATATAAAAATTAAGAATTATTAAGAAATTCTTAATGACTAAATACGTGACAAAAATAGTCTGCAAGTGCATTTGAAATGTTTTAACTAATCATCTTGTAATGTCATTTCAGTTCTAGTTTCTAGGTATGAATTATATGCAGTAAAAAACAACAATCCTCAATCACTCTAGAAGGTTTGCCACAAAATCAACTGACTGGCTTCTCGCCTGTATGATTTCATATGAGTCTCTTCAGACCTTTCGCTCTGGCTGCCCTGCCGCCAACGCTGTACTGTGCATTCAGACCTCCACCGGTGGAAGTGTCAAGTAACAGTCAACCAATCTGAATGTAGAAGTCCGCCGCTTGAGAGTATTCCAGAGAATGCAGAGAACAAATTGCTTAGCGAGAGAAAATAATAAATGTCATTAAGCTTAAATTATATAGTGCATACATATTTATATAGTAGCCTAATAATATATATTTATATAGTAAATGTATAAGCATACAGCTATGCAATTTCAGACATAGCCTGCAAAAATGGCAGACACTTTGGTCCATGCATCATTTTTCTTATTTATGCCCCTGTACGCAAACAGGGACAGATGTCGTAAATTATTGGAAAACCCGCCATGGCAATTATCCACCTCTTCTCCGTTTTGCTTGGGAACTAATGTTTGGTCGGAACCAAAGATTACACGACTGCATTCTCTGGAATCCTCTCAAGCGAAGGACCTCTACATTCCGATTGGTTGCCGCTGAACCGTGTCATAGCTCATTACACCTGATTTTAACTCTCCTCGATGCCCACACTGTCCAAGACACTTTGCCCCGCTGCTCGCCAGAGCTCACCGTTGGCTCACATTGAAAATGTATGACTTCCTGTCATTTTGACGCTCTCACCGGCGGCGGTGTGAACGCACAGTAACTGAACTCCTTTCCACAAATTGATCATAGAAGTAAAAACAGTATAAATAAAAAAGAATAAGTTTTCTCTTAGTCTCAAGTGCAAACAGTAAGTGCAACCATAATCAAAGTATTCTCTCAATATTCAAAGTGCAAATAGAGACCAAATTTTTCTTCAAGCATGATACAGAGCTAAGAGATGGTTACAACTACACAGCCCAGCCTAAGATCGCTTTCATATTGGGAGATATTTGCATGCATCAAGGAGGCGCTTTCAAAATGTGAGGTGTTGAAATCTTTGAATGCGTGCTCACATTTTACTTTCGCGATTGCGCATACACTGTGAATTTGGGAGTGGCGGTGCTGAGCGGGCATTCTACAAGATAAGACATTTGTCAGATGCTTAGGCTCTGTTGTGCAACGAATCCTCCGCCATGGTCTTGTCAGTAGGTGTGTTCGACATCGGCAGTGGCTGGATGTGACCGATCAGCGAGAGTTGCCGCTTGCAGTTGGGGAGGAGTTGAAAACAGTCGGACACTTTCTGCTTCCCATAGTGATGCTTGCACTGTGTTTGCATACTTTATCACAGATAAAGTTAATTAAATGCAATATTTGTCAAATGCACAGATGTTCCAGATTTTCATTCAATACTTTATGTACTGCTTAATACAGCGTCTGTTTGTACAAGAATAAAGTTCAACATAATCTAATACTATTTAAATACCAATGAAGTGGGGTCTATTATCATTTTTATTTTGATAAACATGACACAATATTACATTGCGACTACATGAAAAGAGCTTTAACTGTTATAAAAATACAGATTTGTCAGCATTAGTGGAACTGAAGGTGTGAAAATAAACACGATACACACGTGATCATTGTCATGCAGTGAACTCTGGTTCCTGCTGCACTGTGTACGACTTTGCTGCTCATGTTGGATGAGCTGGATGGAATTGAAGCGACCATTATCCAACTGACTTAAATGGTTTTTGTTTCTATAAAAAGCAAAACGACAGTGGAGGCATAATGTAAATGTAGCGGTGGCATATTCTATCCTAATTTCACCCTCACACTCCATCATAGCAATATCGCGAGACAGTTTCTCACCTCGACGAGAAATCTCAATACATTTTAATCTCGTGAGATCTTGTGGCACAAGATCTCGTCACATCCCTATTATTTATTACAGGTTTGCATATTGAGTTTAGTGTTTGTATTCGCTGTGCGATTTGATGTAAAGTGAGGAATACAAAATCATATTCTTGCAACATTTGTAAATTTGTCTTGCCAAAGAAATTGCAGCATTGCTGCGTACAATTACTGTAAAACTGAATGAAAATGCATAGCAATATAACAAATTTAAGAAAAGATTTCTGTCTCTCTTGTGCGCACTAGGTCTCTTTCAGCAAGTTTGTCTCCCTCGCTGATGCACCCGTCTCTCTCGTGTAGGTAATGAAATGGCATAATGTCTCCTAAGGTGCACTTATGTTGGGATAATTTTTTTAAAAATTGTCAATTTAGAAATAAAAGGCAATTTTCTACCCTGATTTTAGCCCTCTGATTTGAACACTCTGATGGAAGGGACGTGTCTGCTGTAAGACTTCAATGTAAAACTTCAGTTTAGATCTACTCCCATCGCATGAAAGGTTGCAGCGATGAGTATTGTAGCCGTTATTTTAAATGAGTCTACATTTAAAATAACGAATTTGAGCAAACAGAAGATGTGATATGTGAACGGGCTTAACTGTATATGAACATATCAGAAACTACTGATCACAGATTAGGCATTAGAATTAACACAGTTACTTACTACATGTTGTGGCATTACTGTCGGGTCCATATCTTATAGTAAAAGACTGTTTGAAAAGCTTGCACCAAAATTGTGACTGATTTACCAAAGAATCCACAGTAAAATGTACCAAGCACACAAATAATGCTCTCGTCATTTACATAGTTGAAAATAAATAACCACTTTCTTAGCATTTGGATCCTTTGGAAGGTAATGTTATTTTCAGTCCAGTGATGCTGTATTTCTCTTCTCTCCTTCTCATCTCACTATCCTTCGTTGCACTATTACGTCATAATTATGACAAAATCCGAAACAAGTCTTTTTAGGAATCATGCATGTTAGTTTGCAGATAAATGGCAGACTGGTATAGTGTGCATTAATTAATTAGATGAACCTGTCAATTTAAAGAGATTAGTACAGGAATGGTCAGACGTAACATTAGGATAATCTGACAGTTATTTTCTAATTAATCTGTTTAACCTAAATGTGTATCGGTACATTGTATATTTAAGTTATTTTCTTCGCAATGAGAAATGTCTGTCCAAAAAAAAAAAAAAGGAAAAAATTAAATTAGAATAAAAACACAAATGTAATGTACAATAATGTTAAAGAATGTAAATTTGTGCATTAAGCATTGTTTAGCCCAAACTTTGTGCCAAAGGGTTCTTTCTCTTTATATTGGACCTTTTTATCATTTAAAGGTTAAGAGCAAAGAACCCTTCATTTTAATTTTTGGGTAAACTTGCCCTTCAAAGGAGACCTATTATGCCCCTTTTTACAAGAAGTAATAAAAGTCTCAGGTGTCCACAGAATTTGTCTGTGAAGTGTCAGCTCAAAATACCCCACAGATAATTTATTATACAATGCCTTAAATGCCCCCTTTTGGGTGGAAGCGAAAACATGCTGTTTGTACTGTGTATCTTTAAATGCAAATAAGCTGCTGCTCATTTGCATTTATGAGCAGTCTAGCAAAATTTTTTCCCACTCATTCCCTTCAAAAATAAAACTACTCCAATGCGTCTTCAGTAGCTCAATTGCTGAACACTTATGTTCATTGTTAATCAACAACAGAACAATTAAGCCATTTTTCCACCATCGGGCCAAGCCATTCTCATTGCTTAACCGTTCCATTCTGTGTCAATTTGGCCCAGCTGGTATGGTTATGGTTTCATTTTCCACAGTGTAGCTGGTAACAAAGCTCGTTGGAATGTAATACAAATGTATCAGTCATTGCATTGTTGACGCAAGAGTTTACAGATGGTATGAGATGTTAATAGCATTGCTCAAATAGAGCGCTTGGTCATATACAGAGAAACTGGTACCAGCAGACATTTACACAACTGTTAATGCGGCGTTACAACACGAAAGTGTAAACTCCTTGGAAGACCACGAGTGTTTAGGGTGCCATTTTGGACAGGGCCAAGCATGGCGGACTGCAGTTTACTCGGGAGGATTTATGCTAATTGGGAAAAGCCCGTCACCAGTCATGGGTGGGACCTGTTCCATTGTGAAGTCACAATGAGTAGAGAAAACAAAAAAATAGAGACAATATTTTTGATTTTGGGGTAATATAAAAAAGGAGTGGGTGGATTTTTAATGTTATAGGGTGGTTGTCCACACGGTGGACAAAAAATGGTTCAAAAATCATGTAAATGGGACTTTTGCATTTTGCAAAAGAGGGACCCTTTAAGAAATGCTGTGGAGTTTGATCAACTGTCAACAAATGCCCACAGTTAAGATATCTACAAGAAGGTCCAAAGCACTAAACCATGTGTAAACAACAGTTTAAAAGAGTAACAATTTGTAAGACGTGTAAAGAACCTCCTCAGCTTTATGCATTTAACTCACTCTTGTACCATGGTTATATTTGACAGTATATCAATATTATAATTTTTGGAAATAATTTGATATTTACAAATAAAATAAGCACACTAAGTTGTTCTGATTCCACTTATCTACATGAATAGTTAAGGAAATCCTGTGACGCATCAAGGTACTTCAGTTTACAGATGTATGTCCCCTTTACAGCAGTTCAATTAAAAATACGTATTAATACATCTATTTGAACAAAATCCAAGTCCCTTGAAGAAGTTCCATTTTAAAAACGTTGCATGTCGTGTTTTCTTGTTCACTGAATTAGCTATTTGACACTGTAACAAACGTTTTTTTTTCAAGTGCTTTATCTTCTAATTAGAAGTCCTGTATTAGAAGTGCATGAAGATCACACCTCTCCACCAAATTTTTCTCTATAGGATAGGAAAGCAGTGACATCAATAATCATTGTGCCTTAAGACTAGAGGCTCAGAAGTTTGATGGTCTTATCATCATTGTCGTGGCCTTTAGTGAATATGCCGAACCTTTCCAGTAGTACCATTTGATGCCATTGAAACGATTAGTGTTCTGTCCCTGCTGGTAGTATACTCCATTGAGATTGGATGGTCCACAGGCATCAAACCACCAACCTAAATTATACAACAAAAATGTATACTTTAGGACATGAAAACTTAACAGCTGTGTATATTGTGACAAAATAAAACATTGGCCATTGTAAACGTACACCAGGCTCCCAAAATATTACTACAGGTATTTCAAATGAACAGTGTTGTTTTTGAATGCATCAATGCTATTTCCTCTAACTTAGTATTAAGTGTTATATTTACTAGCTAATGAGAATGAATAAGGGGAAGCAAGTCTTAAGAAGTTCCCAGACCATTAATGTCAATGTTCATCAGGGCTAAGTTCCCAAATGAGCTTGCCAATTACTAACTCCTGGCTAATTTTGTTAGTAAGCCATGACCCAACTATAAAAAATGCCTATTATATAGATTTCTGGGGTAAGTGCCAACTAACAGTTCATATAAAGGGAACTGGGACAAATGAGCACTCCAAATCCATTAGAATAAAACATTTATGAAGCACACAAAACACTGAAGAAATGATAGAGGTATTTAAAAAGTAAACTGCTCTTACCTCCTGAGAGCATTTGTGAACATTTACAAATACATTTGTCATTGTCTACATCTTTTGTGCTGAAATCACTTCCTGGCTGTCCCATGCTACTGGTTCTACCCGCTGTTCCACTGTAGCTGCTGAGGTGTATCCTATAGAATTGGAAAATTAGAAATATAAATAATATATTATACATGTGAGTTAAAGTCAGGTAATTAAATTCTGTTATCAATAAGAGATTGACAAAATACATCAACAGCTAAAATGTGTAAACTCTCGGTTTAAGTACTTTTTCAAATATTTTTCCTTGTCTGTCAGTTCTGACATACAGGTAGCATTTAAAGACATTCTAGACACGTCAGAGATGAAAATTTTCCCAAAGGTATATAGACACACACAACCCTCTACATTGCGAGTAAATCACTTGCATATGCAACTAAAATTTCATGCTAGGCAAACTAAATGTGTGTCATTAGCCACTGACTAATCATCTGTTAGATTTCACTTGCCAGTGATTGAGTTGGAGGCTAGGAAGTTTAGCATATATTATTTTCACTGCATGCATATTGTGTCCTTTGACAGAGCATTTGACAGAAAAAAAATGCATCAGCTCATTTATGACAGTGGAAAGAGACAATCTATATGTAAATAAAGTGGGATTACAGCGAATTAAACATTTCCCCTGTTGCAACTTGCCTTTTTGACAGCACACTATTCCCATTGATAATCTGGTTATCTGACCACTGCAAACTATTGTGTAAGCACCCTTACTCGCTGTTGTTCGGCAGAGAGCACTGTCATTGATTTGGAATGTTCCATATGCTGTACATACACAGAAACATTCAGAAGCACATCAACTTGTCAGTGTTGCTCTGTGACTTTTATTAATGAAATAAATTCGACACTGAATCACTAATTTATATTTGTTTTTGAATTAAACTTATCATTGCTGGCATATAAACATGGTATAAGCAGGATAATTCACTGCTAGCTGTGCATTACACATTGCTTTACATTGTACAGAATGTGTAATGCACACCTAGCTGTGGATTATCGCTTACATACAGTACCTGTCAAGAGTTTGGAAACATTACAATTTTTTTATGTTTTTGAAAGGAGTCTCTTATGCTCACCAAGGCTGCATTTATTTAATCAAACATACAGTAAAAACAGTAATATTGCAAAATGTTATTACAAATTAAAATAACTCTTTTGTAAATATATTTCTTTGAATATATTTTAAAATGTAATTTATTCCTGTGGTGGCAAAGCTGAAATTTCAGCATCATTACTCGTCTTTAGTGTCACATAACATTTCTTAACATTTCTTATTATTATATCAATGTTGAAAACAGTTGTCCTGCTTAACATTTTTGTGAAAATGGTTATACTTTTTTTCAGGATTCTTTGAGTAGAGATTTCAATGTACTGCATTTATTTGCATTCATTAAATTTATGTATTAAATTTATTAAATCATTTTTAAATAGGAATCTTTTGTAGCTTTTAATGTCTTCACTGTCACTTTTGATCTATTTAATGCATCTTTGATAAGTGTTAAATTCTTTTTTTTTTTTTATTCTTACCACAAATGTTCAAAAAATATAATTGTTTCCACAAAAATATTAAGCAGCAAAAACTTTCAACACTGATAATAATAATAAATGTTTCTTGAGTAGCAAATCGACTAAGAATAATTTCTGAAGGAGACACTAAAGACTAGAGTAATGATGCTGAAAAATCAGTGTCATCACGGGAATAAAAATGTATTAAAATAGAAAACAATTATTACTGTTTTTACTGTGTTTAATTAAATAAATAGGTTACACTTTATTTTACAGTTCCGTAGTTACATTGTAATTACTCAAATAAGTACTAAGTACTATTAATTAACTACATGTACGTACTATAGAGTTACAGTTAGAGTTGGTTTGGTTTAGGGTTAGTTACTTGTAATTATGTATAATTTACTGTTATTACTATACTAAGTAGATGTAGTAACATGTAATTACAGCACTGTAAAATAAAGTGCAGCCTGGTAAGTATAAGAGACCTCTTTCAAAAACAAAAAAATTGTTTCCAATCTTTTGATAAGTCATGAATATTTGTGTGTGTATCAAAAGTCTGGCGAGTAAACTAAATATATATAAAATATATAGAGTAAACTAAAATTTATAGTTTATATTATGTTTGGTTCTTTTGTTACTTTGGTTTTCAGTGGTATTGCAGTGTTTGTCATTTTTCCATTAAAGGCGCAAAAGTCTGATATGATTTAACAGGGTTCCAGACTGTGACAAATGGTTGCATATGCAACTATTTTTTGAGAATGAACGAGATAAAATTTGATGTGGACACATTTGTGCGAGTGCATGGTCATGCACTCAGTTAAATTTTTGCATGCGCAACAGAACGACGACGTATCAGCAGCTGCTGCAGTCCGTTTTAATTCAAAATTAACAAAATTTACATAATGATTAAGTACATCAGTAATCAATTTTCCGGCTCTGCTCTGCTGTGGAGTAGCCCAGTACCTGCGTGACTCACCATAGACGAGCCAGCATACAGACAAAACTGATGACAAGAGCACAGGTGTGGACAGGGAGGATCTAAGTAAGACAAGGAAAAGGCACGACTTCCAGCTGCAATGGCTTAGACAGTACCCATGGTTGAGATACAAGGCTAATGCCATGCATTGTGTATATTGTAAACAGTGTGGCCCATCCATTGCAGGTCATTCTAAATTTGTTACGGTGTCTAGGCAATTTAAGATTGAGTCTGTTAAACTGCACAATGAAAGTAAAACACATAAAACCTGTAGGGACCGGTGTGTCACACGAAACATTGAACCTCTCCCTACTTCTTTTCAGCGGTTAGATGAGAGTAATCGCTCGACGGAGGAAAAGGAAATAATAAAATGTATCACTGCTTATAACATAGCAAAAGAGGAACTCACGTTCACAAAATTCAAATAACAAATGATACTGATGAAAGTGATAGCAGACAGGAGTGATAGCAGACAATCTGCGAAAAAAGGTGGCTGACAAAATTGATGGTGATACAGACATCTCTAACAAAGAATGTGAGATTGTATATGCCCGTGTCATTGATAATGGAAGACCTACCAATATCCTAATTGGCCATAATGACGTTCAACACGCCCATGCAGAAGGTAAGGAGTGTGAGATTTCTGATTTTTGTTACCATATAACTATAAACTATGATAACAAAAAATTTGTATCACCATATTATAATAGTCTAATCATTTAAAATTTAATGTATACATTTTAATACATTAAAGAACATGTTGTTTTTAATAGTTTTTTTTTTATGGGTTTTTTAATTTGATGGTTAAAAGATTAAAACATTTTGCCAACATGAGGTCTCATGTCACTGTCAGTCTTTTTACATCAGGGCAAAACTAGGGTATGCAGATTAAGACAACTATTCATCAGCATGCATTGATTAATCCCATGTTGTAGCAAAAACAAAAGGTGCGACCAGCTGAGAAAGTTGGTAGCTCCAGTGCAACCAGTGGAAAAGTTAGTCTGGAGCCCTAATTTCACTTTTTACATCACAAAAAACAGCTGTTTTAACAGGGATGTGTAGACTTTATATCCACTGTAGTTAATAGGGCTGCCTTCGACTACACTAGTAGATGCGCTATATGCACGTTTCATACGGATTACTTAACCTAAGAATATTTTTTTTTCCAATTGAATTGGTCTTTTTAAAAGTAGACATTTCGCTTTCTAAAGATATATTTTTCATGTCTATGAGGCAAGTTTACATGGAATTTTGGTTATTTTTTTGGCGCACTCAAGTTCACAGAGAGAGATGGCAGAAAGAGCACCCTGTTTGCTTTCATTATTTTATAAAAGCTCAACGTTTTGTTGTTATTGTGAGTGCACACAAATAAAAGTAGGCTCTTCACAGATTCAAAAGATGTATTACTCTTATCTGTATGACCAAAAATCAATGGAGTATTTTAAATGCAAGTGATCGCATGGGCGCCTCCATGTTCGCTGTTATGCAGTAAACATGCTACTAATCGGCTTTTACACTCCACATAAACACTTGAAGAGCCCACATTTTGCCACATAAAGCTGCAGTCCGTAAGTTTTGCCTCTGTCACCATCTCTATTTGAAACCTGCATTTGCAGTTATTTGCCAAATTATCATCTTTACGTTAGTTGACTATTAGGGGGCAACCCTAGTAGTTAATGTTTATTGCATTGTTTTAGTGTCGCATTTTACCCTGAAGGTGTTTTGTCTTTGTGTGTATGACCCTGTGCACCATCTGTACACGAGTATTCTATTCATGATGTGGATTTGTTTTACCACCTGTATTATTATGGTGGATATCAATACAATTTAACGTAAAAAGCAGATTTTGGTAATTTAGGTAGCTTCATACATTACATCAATTAATATGCTTATCAATAAATATGGTAAGACAGAATTGCAATCCCAAAATGTATTGATAAAAATAGTTCAGTCTGCTTAAAATACACATTTTTATCTGATGTGTGTATGTGTTCAGTATTTATTAGCATATCACATTAGCTTAGCACTATTTAGTGTGTTCTGATTTGGTCATTATATTTCTTGACAGTTGCTGCCTTAGGCAGCTACCTATGGAGGCAGTAGACAGCTCACTATGTTTTGGTCCAGAGCCTTACTCTATGTCCTGTTTATATTTTTGACATTACAAATATGGTAATTAGCCATTAGCTTGTTGAGGGGTCAGATGGCAAAAGTTGTTCAGGGGAACTGTGTTGTCATGTTTTCACATTACATAGACCATAAATATTTCCAGATTTCAAAATATTTTCTTTGGAGTTGTGACAATTGTGTGCCAGCCCTCCAGAGTTTTTATAGCAGAATGAATGGCAGTGTTAACATGGGAGTGTTCCAAATCAACAGCTAACTCATAGCTTCCTAATGTTTTATTTCAAACATGAGAACATAGATGTCAGACTTTATGGACAAAAAACAAAAAGATTAAAGAAGATTAATTGAATGAAGATAACCAAAAATAGCTGATATCACACACATGACAGCACATCAATTCTGTGAATATGAATAATAATGTGGTTAGCTGTGATGTTGCTTGAGTTGGAAAAACTAGTCAATGGCAGGGAAGATGAGAAAAGCAGGGAAAAAGTTAAAAGGGAAATACACAGCTAATATATAGCTTATATTTATTTCAAAAGAGACAAAGACTTTGATCATTTGTTCATTTCATTTGGATTTATTATACCTGTTATAGTATTAAGTAAAAAATGTTTCCAAGTTCTCATGTCCAAAAGAAATGTAAAAAGAATGCACAAACTGAAAACACTAAATAATTTTATGATCTATTTATTTTATTTATTTTATAATTCATTTATTTTCAAAAGTGAAATACTGACATGGATGTTTACAAAGCAGAGGTCACCTTTCTTTAATTCCAATCGGAGAGATTGACTTTTGTTTGTCTTTATTTTTTGTGCTGTTTTTTTGTTGTTGTGGTTTTTTTACTGTGTAATTTCTGTTTCAGGTGGCAAATAACACTTTAAAGAGTATTCATGTGATTTTATTTATTTATTTTTATAAATACATTAGTAGAAATTGTGAAATTAATGAATGTATAATAATCATGAAATCGTGATTACTCCTCAGACTATAATCTTACCAGGGCTCTACACTGCAATTATTTAGTTTGCATTTGCAACTGAAAATAACTCTGTGCGACTGTGAAAACATATTTAGACGCACCGGTGCGAGTGACCCGATCGATTCTCATGAATAGATCTATAATACAAATGGAATAAAAAGTACAACTCCCAAAATGCATCTACACTGAGCAACAGTTAGCCTATGTTTCGTATTCTGATCGGGTCCTTTTAGTGCCTTTATTCAAAGACTTTGCTTAAGTCAGCAGAGCAAGTGTAAAAGACGTGCAAGACAGATTACACTTCAAAGATTGTTTACAAGGTGAAATTGATGTGACGCAGCCATGCGCACTTACCAGACCATCTCATGCTGCTATAACATAATTGTTCAGACACTTTGCATCACAGAAATACATTATATTTTAAAGTATATAATAGAATACTAATATTTTAAATTGTAATAATATTTCACAGTATTGCTGTTTTTTTCTGTATGTTTCTGTATATACACCATGATGAGCTTGAGACATGATCACAGAGGGTTTTTTTCACATAGCCTACCTGACTGAAAGAGCTCATTAATATGAAAGTCATTACACCTCATTATTCATACCTCTACAATAATACACTGAATACAGTGTAATGATACTTTTTCCATTAATATGTTTATGAACAACTGAAAAAAGCACATGTCAGGGCATGTCAAAACTTCTCCAGGCCCCAAATCAGCCTCAGACTCCAGAGGGTTTAATAGGCACTTTTACATTTTGCTTTGAAACCAAATCTTCATCCATATTCTTGTCAGTCAAGAGTGAGGGAAATTGAGGTGAAATCTGACTCCTGTTGCGACTCTCGTTCGGCTCATGCTGAATTGAGCAGACATGTTCAGTTTTTAACTGTAATGTCTTATACAAAAGTCCAATAAACAAGATATATTAAAGTGACTTTAATATGTGAATTTATAAGTGATTAATTTAAAGGGGCAAATATCACCCTGTAATGGGAAAGTTAACCCTCTGGGGTTGAGGCTAATTTGAGGCCCTGGAGAAGTTTTGACATGCCCTGACATTTGTGCTCTTTTCAGTTGCTTATAAACACATTAATGACACAAGTCTCATTACACTGTATTCAGCACAAACTTGACTACAATTCAAGTTACGGAAAAAAACGAAACTGGCGCCGCGTTCGTTCCGTAAGTAGAATAGGCAAGGCGTAGAACATTCAGCGGAAAGTACGTTCAAGGCAATATTTTGTTTATAAAGCATAAACGGTTGTATTTTTTTTTCGAAAATGACCGATCGATTCGCTAGATAAGACCCTTATTACTCATCTGGTATCGTTTAAAGCCCTTGAAGCTGCACTGAAACTGTAATTTTGACCTTCAATCTGTTGGTAGCCATTGAAATCCACTGTAAGGAGAAAAATCCTGGAATGTTTTCCTCAAAAACCTTAATTTCTTTTCGACTGACGAAAGAAAGACACGAACATCTAGGATGACATGGGGGTGAGTAAATTTATCAGGAAAAGTGTATTTAAAATCGGACTAATCCTTTAAGAAAATGTTAGCGTAGAGCTCTGCGTACAAACAAAATCTAGAATTGTTGCTTCCCTAGCTGAGAGACATGGCTTTATGTGCGCACACTTACACTGTGTGTCAGTCAGCACATGCACTTGCATTGAGTTCTTTTTCACTGCTTGTTGTGCTTAATGACAATTTTTACATCAAGCATGTCCCAAATTTGTGTTCGCCTTCTAAAAGAGGCGTGGGTGCACTTTGGCAGTGTGCCAGTCAGCACGACCCCCACACCATGTTCCTTTTCAGGATATTTTGTGCTTATAAATTTTTACCATCAAGCACATCCCACCCTTTATATTCTTCATACTTCTCATCACTCTGAAGTGTCAATAGTGCTTTGATGCATGTATTTACATACAGCAATATACATGATATAGCAAAACACCAACCAGCCCTATATACAGAGATTTAATTTTTCCATATATATATATACGGATTTCCGTATTTTCCGACCTGAAAAGTATGACCAACGTAAATAAAAAAATTGAAGATTTTTCTTCTTTTTTTATCTTTAGCTGATCACATGCCTGGATAAAGTAAAATTCTACCACAGCATATACTATAAAAACACCCAAGAAGTCACAAAACTCTCAGGTATTTGGAAGCACAGGGTAATTCTTCACCTGTAATTCTGCTTCTCTCCATCAAGGGAGAACTGCTCATATTTTGAAAAGGCTGTATTCCCCTCCCAGTCTGTCAGATCTATCCTGAGGACGTGTTGTTTTTCTTGTGTTAACTTGGAGATGATTTCATTCCCCAACCAGTGTTCACCCAAGATGTCTCCAAACCCCTGAATTGGAAATGGAGAAAATCCATGTTTCATAGCAGTGTAAATTTGTCAGAAGAGTACAAAGAAGGATGTAAAGACAATTTAAATCCCTACCATTGTGTAATTTTTCCATGTTTGATGAAAATCAACAAGGCCATTGAAGCGCTTCTGTATTACAGTCCATCCACCTCCATCTGTTTCCATGTCACAGTAGGCCTGGAAACAAAAAATTGCAAAAAAATTGGCTAAATTCAATCATTCATGTCCTTTCTGTATAAATTTGAATCTCATGTAATGCCTTTCTTCCAGGATATAACATAAACAAATAACCTTTTTTGGCATCTTACTCAGAATTCTTAGAAGTCAGTAAAAAAGAATGTTAAAGGCCCACAGAAGTGCCTTGGAATGCGCAACTTTATTCACTGTGTTGACGTAATTTCCAATGAAACAGGAAGACAGGGCTGGTTATATCTATAAGCTCCTCACCTTTTATCAAAACAGCCAATAGTGTTTCGCCTAGATCACAGCTCGACCAGAGCCATTGAGATTGTAAAACCCAATTTTCCTCAATCTCTAACAGTTTCTCCTCCAAATCTCCTCCATATTGCTTTAATAGCACTCTACATAATTCTACAAATATAGCATTGTTTGTAGAATTCAGTTATATCCGAAGGTTTTGTGGTCTGTGCCGACATGATCTGTGCGTGTATGATCTGCTCTGTGCTCTTGTGTCTCAGCCAGAGCAAACTGTGCTCACGCTGCAGTGGTTCATGTGACAGTCATATGACTAAGAAACAATTGTGTATGGCATCAGTAATGTCTAAAGGCGTCATTTTTAATTAAACATTAATTTCTTTAATATTGTTGGACTTTTTAAATTTACACTACAGTGTAGACAGAAAAATAAGGGTTAGAGTGAGGAAATGGGATTAGGACACAAGTCTTTGTGAGCTTATACAATCAAATTACTATCAACTTTTGTTCTATGGGAAATAGTGACTTTGACGTTTAGCCTTTTGTGTTTCATGGATAAAGAATGTAGTACATGGTCAGAACATCACACGGGTGTGTAAATGATTATTTTTTTTTTTTTTTCATTTTCTAATGTTTGGTAGGACTACTTTGAATGTCAATGCATTGTTATATATATTAAGTATTTTGCTGATATTTTACCACTTTGACTTGAATTAAGTAGATAGAGGTTACCTTGAACTGCTGTTTTGTATCAGGTATGGTCAATGAGTAGACCCCGCTTTCCTTGTTCCCTAACTTGAAGACTGCAGCACAGTCATTGAACTGATCTGGATCATCCTGCATCATTGCAGAATTGCTACCTGATAAAAGAAATGCTTTGTTAAACCAATGTGAACAATATGCACTATAATAAGGGTGGGAATAGTTTGGAACCTCACGATTCAATTTAAATAGATTTTCGGGGTCAATTAAAAATTGATTTGATATGTACAAAGTTTTCATTCTAGTTTTCTGTTTTGTGTTACTTGTCCTATTTAACTGCGGTAGACAGTTTAATAGGTTATGAAGAGAAAATCCCAGAGAATCAAATGTAAACTTTTTTTTTTTTTTTCTTCCTAGTTTAAACAACTCAGTCAGTATTATAAAACAAGTGCCATTTAAGCTGACTGTAATCATTAAAGATGTGACTGGCAGTCTTTTGTAATAAAGCAAGCCTGAGACATAGAAAAGCACTTAATACTAACATAAATGTCCTTTAATACAAAAATAACTTTTGCAAAGAATATGGTAAATAAAATGAAAAATCAAGAAAGTGGTAATAAATGCTTTTTGCATATCTTTTCAGCAAATTCAAATACATTAAAAAATAAAATCAAACAAGAGCTGCTAGATTTACTATAGATACAAAGTGCTATTCGAACAAACAAGAACTGCTACATTTTGCTTTAAAATGCATGTTGACTTTTGAAATGTGAGTTTACTTTGCTGTCCACCACTGACTGGAATGTCTAGATTCTTTTGTAGAAACAGAAGCTGTGGCCGATTGCACCAGCTGTGCACAAGTTACATCTTAGCCATGTTTTTACGTAAATGGACAACTTATTTTACGTTGGACTATTAAACTTAGTTTAAGATTACTATTTTGTTAGTGGCTCATCAAAACAAGCCCGTTCAAAACAGCACGCCACTGTGTGTCATAATAAAGCCTTTTTTCCTTTTTTTTTTTTTATTTTTTTTTTTTGCATCAGTATTTTTTGATCCTCAGTCATTTCAAATGCAGTTTGAGTGTTATTTTTGCTGCATATAAAAATAACTATTATGAACACGATTAAGTAGCATTTTATTTACCATTAGTTACCTAAGGCTAAAGTTAGAATGAAGGATAAACTAAAATTCACAATATTTCAACACAATTTCTGCTCATATATTTGAAGGCTGCTATTGGAATGAGCGTATACGTCATATGCTACTATGCATTACTTTACAGAGAGTTTGCGACCTACTAGCTATGCTCTGCCTTAAGAAATAATGGTGCAAATTGTGGTGGGTAGTTATGGGAACTTAGCTTTAGAAACTAGCCACTAGGGTGGTTCGCCAAAAACTAAATGTCCCCCTAGGGCCATTTTCCTGGTTGCATGGGCATCAACAGTAGGAAGTGATGTAAGTCTGCCGACAACAACATCATTTAAAGACAGCATTCAATAATGTGAACAACTGAAGAATAGGGGATGCCGTGATCGGAGCTATGTTTTTGTTGCGTGTTGTGGGATTCAAAAGTTATGAGAACTTGCTGTGCTACATATCATCGAGGCAGATAAGAGAACACAACACTCTAGACAAAGGCGACAGGTAAAAGCTGTTAACATTAGCTTTCAGTATGTTTGTCTGTAGGCTTTTTAAAAATGGTGGGTGCTATTTCTTATGGCTCTTGTTCGACCAAACAACGTACACTTATGTCACTGGTAGTTCCCATTGTGCTGGGTTAGACCCTACTCTGAAGTAGGAGCTAATTTAGTTCCCCCAAAAGGCATTCCTAGAACTAAATTCATTCCCAGTTCCTGCAGTGCAGTCATGCCAAAAAGCAGGAAATTCCACCATTTGTTCTAGGACCCATGAAAAGATTCCTCTGGTGCGAAAGCAACTTATGTCCCCAGCAGGGATGGATTATGATGTAGTCTAAATGCCCCACTGCTTGTCTGGCCCCAGGGACAATGCCTTCATCTAGGCCTTTGTCTGGGCTATCTGGCTGGTCCTCAAGCTCCTCTTGCTGCAGTGAAACACCACAGAAATCCGTCAACAATGCCTCAGATTTGAATTCCGAATTCAGCGTTATCTTGTATTTCAACTAGGGTCCCTTTACTTAAAATAAAATTGGACACACCTGATAAATTGGTGTATCTGTTCTCCACATGAAATACACACAAATAAAATGGCAAGTTTTTGCTTGAGGAATCTATCTACTGTACCATCAGTGGAGGGGCTGCAGTGGAAAATTTTTCTCCGAATATTCCCCAGCAGTCATGATACAGACAGCTTGCTGTGCAGCAAGGTTGATGGTATGTATGAAAAACCTAATGGGCCTCATTTATGAAACGAACGTATAACAGAAAACTTGCCGTTTATCAATATGGACGTGAGTGGTATCTACGATCAAATCTCACGTCAGGTCTCAACTTTAGTACGCAAGTTTTTGAGTTAGCATGAACTTTCATGCAGCATAGCAAATCTGCTGGAGAATTGTAATGAGAGCATTTTGCATTATTTTATAACTGAAGCTTAATAGATGATCATTAACCATTAAAATTAGAATGTCATATTAATATTGAATTAAATTAGAATAGATGATGTTGTTGTGAACACAAAGGATCACTACAAATAAGGAGAAAACGAGTACATTCATCTTGCAAAGTATGAGCTTTATTTTACATTCATGCTTAAAATGAACCAGGTTTTTGCCATGTATGGAAACAGCCACCAAATCCAGAGCCGAGCAACACCAACAGGAATGATCCGCTTTTATAGGGAGCAATGAACACCATGAAGCGGTGCTCCCAATCACGCAGTCAGCCCATCACCTGCAAACAATACAGACACAACACACACACACACACAAAAAAAAAGGAACGGCCTACAGGGGCGTCACACCCTCCCCATAAAATAAACTTGAAAGTTCCTTCAAAGTTTACCCCAAAATTACAATGCGTCCAAGTATCAATGTCAACGTGACACAGTATCCGAATACATCTCCTAAACTGCAGCACCATCACTACTCGACGAACTAGGTCCTAAGAAGAAAAAACAAAAACTAAATAACAGAAACAACAATATATCACATACTCCTAAGACACAGGAGCACGGGACAATGCGTCCGCCAAAACGTTTTCAGTTCCCTTTATATGGCAGATCTCCAAATTATAAGGTTGTAAGAATAATGACCAGCGCATCAATCTTTGATTAGGGTTCTGAAGAGTGGTCAAAAACGTATGATCACAAATCACAACGGACGTCCCACCCCCTCCCACGTAAATGGCAAAATGCTGAAGCGCCCAAACCAGTGTCAATGCTTCCTTTTCAATAACTGAATGATTCAGCTGATATGACAAGAATTTTCTCGAAAAGGAACATACCGAACACTCAACTCCCTCAGCGTCATCCTGTAAAAGGACAACTCCAACCCCTACCTTACTAGCATCCAATGTTCCCTCTAAGCTGCACTTCTGAAGCCGCGACCGCGCAGAAAAAATAACTGCCGCGCAGAGAACAGACATGAAAATGAATGTAGTAGTTCAAATGATAAATAATTGCAGTGCTCTGGACAACCGCTATAGAGTTATTATCGCTATAGAGTTGGAACCGGTGAATACGGTTTACAGGTTTCATAGAAAGAGAACGATTGAGCGCGTGTGAGCTGGCTGGCCCTGAGCCAAATCAGTCGCCTAATCAGAATACTGTAATGTTTGCGGACTAAATACATCAATACGAGAGGCAACGCGAAACAAAAAGAAATGTGAAATAAAACGTCATGTTTTAATGAAAAGTGGTGGAAATAACGGATGATGGGCACAGAATGCTAACAAAACTCTGAGACATTTACAATCACACACCCACCACAGGTGTAGCTTGCAAACTCAAAATACATCAGTGATATACCTCAGTTTAAATAGATTTTTGTATGTGGTGGTGTGGGTTTCAGGGATGTTTAGATAACTATAAAAGATTTAACGTTCACTTTTCTTAAAAAATATTGAGCTATCAGATGTTTAAGTGCTTCAGTTTGTTTTCACTATATAATATATTAAAACAAATGGAAGCATTTAAACTGATATAATACTGTATATCAGTTTAAATATTTAAATATCATATTATATTTTATTATATTATAATGTAAGCCTAATAAAAAATTTATCTCACAAGGGGATTGTTTAGGGCTCCTTGCCACAAAAAATCTTAACCTCCTGGTATGTAAAATCTGGGAAATTCATAAGCAATAAACATGTAATTGTGATGGTTTAACACTGTCTGTTGCTAATAATTGACTGTACAAAAACACATTATGGTTGTCCCAAACCATCATTGTAACTGCTCATATTATATTATTATAAAGAATTGAACTGTCCTGCAGGAGGACAGAAATTATTTTTTAATAGAATTTCTTGGCAAAGACTGGTAAAGTTAATACAGCAATGTGAAAAAATCTCAGGTAACCTAAAATGTGCTTAATTTAGTGACTGAACTGCTTGTTTTCAAACATATTGTTTAATAAATCACTAACTTACATCAAGGGTCAAATAAAATAGAAATGGCACATTAAAGTTAAATGTTACAGTTGTATGATAAAACCATTTTTTTTGTGTGTGTTTACGTTCGTTGTACAGGTCTGATATAAAGTATGTTTTTGCTCAGGTGGCCAAAATGTGCGCTCAACAGAGAAAAGTTTTGATCGGCGAGAAAAAAAATTAGAGGGAACATTGCTAGCATCTACATGCATTTTAAATGGTCTATCCCACTAAGGAGCTGCAAGCACTGGAGCTCTAGTAAGCAGTGCTTTAACACACTCAAAAGCATTTTGACCACTTCGCTAGGTTCACTGTAAGACAAGCATCTTTCAAGCGATTAAACAGCGACCGAATTTGGAATAGATGTTCCTCCCATGAATCACTATACACGACCAAATCGTCCAAGTAAACCGCACACCCCTCAAGCCCAGCTACCACGCAATTCATTAACTGTTGAAATGTGGCCGGTGCGTTTCGCAGTCCGAAGCTCATAACATTATATGAATATACACCATCCGATTTCACGAGCACGCTCGGTCAACGGGACCTGCCAATATCCTTTTAACAAGTCAAATTTGCTAAGATATTTTGCTGTGCCCACCCGATCCACGCAATCCTCTATACATGGTAGCAGAAAAGAGTCTGGTTTAGAGTCTCGTATTGGAGGGAAATCACCCACATCAATGTCATGTTGTACTATGTGCGTCTGGGAAGGAACATCGGAAAACAAAGACGAATATTCCTGAATTAACTTAGCCAATTCCAAATGTTTTTCAGTTGAAAGATGATCAAAAAGTGTTGGCAAATTGTTCAGTTTCTGAATTACTTAACCGAGGACACATCACGCAGTCTTCAGGTTCGATGGCTTCCTCATAATCCAAAGGCAACTCATTCCTTGATGAGGCATGATCTACGGATAAAGCAACAGATTCTGTTTTATGAGGCGTTGCCCCTTCCTCCCGCACATAATAAGGTTTAAGAAAATTCACATGACATAATTGTGTTTTAAGTCTTCTCTCTGGCATACCAATGACATAATGTTCATCAGATTCCCTCTTGTGACGACATAAGGACCGGCAAACTTAGATTTAAATGGCGATGAAACAAGTGGTAACAAAGCCAGCACCTGGTCGCCAACACAAAAAGAACGATGTTCCGTTCTACGTTCATACAGACGTTTCATTTTTGACTGTGGCCATTTCAGATTTACCTTCGCCAATTTAACAGCTTCAAAAAGTCGTCTTTTAAAACCATCCACATATTCAGTCAAATTTTTCGGTGGTTCAGTAGATACCCAGCCCACTCGCAGAACAGCCAACGGCCCACGAACCGTATGCCCAAAAATAAGTTCATTTGGGCTAAATCCAGTACTCTCCTGAGTCACTTCTCTCGCCGCTAACATAAGCCAAGGTAAGCCCTCCTCCCAGTCTCGATCCAATTCCATACAATAAGCACATAGTAAGGACTTCAATGACTGATAAAAGCGTTCTAAGGCACCCTGACTTTGAGGATGATATGGAGTGGATATATTATGCTTAATATTTAGCTGATGCAAAACCTCCTCAAACATACCAGAAGTGAAATTAGTACCCTGATCTGATTGTATAATTTTAGGTATTCCAAAAACCGACATGAATTGAGACAACGCTTTAATCACAGACTTTGTCGTGATTGACCGTAACTCAAAGGCAGCCGGATAGCGTGTAACTTGACATATAATGGTCAGCAAATATTCATTGCCAGATTTAGAATGAGGCAAGGGTCCGACACAATCTACAATTATATGGTTAAATGGTTCAGACACAGCAGGAATCAGCTGCAAAGGAATCAGCTTTGGATTTTGATTAGGCTTACCTGACATCTGGCATGTATGACACATGTATGACATCGCGTTTTAGTCGAGGCCAAAAAAAAAATACGCATAACATGATCATAAGTCTTTTTCACTCCAAGATGCCCCGATAAGTCGTCATGAGCGAGTTTCAACACCATTGAACGAAAAGGCGTTGGAATTACTACTTGTACAACTTGTGAGCTGCCATTCCTATGCAACAACCTAAAACATCTTTGACATTTGCTGTGTTGCTTTCATGGATTACTCATTTGCAGAACATGAGACACAAGCTGGCAGTCATACGTGATGTAGTGAGTGTAAAGGTGACACATGACTAAGTTGTCCTTGATATCAAAACATCACATGTTAGTGCTACTCTTGTTGCTGTCTTCAAGTTCTGCGCGTGATCTACTTTTGTTTTAAATATATTTTTGAGCAGATTCTTAAAAGACAATCTATGCATGGCATACATGGAAAACATCACAACCTGCTGGTTTTCTTTTTTTTTATTTTCTTTTTTTTTTTTACAACCATAGAAATAAATGAAGAAAAAGTATGCAAATAATCAGAACACACTTATCCCTACCCATCCCAAATTATCCCACAAAACTAAGGTAAAGGGGAGAGGGAAAAAAAATTGAAATCAAATATCCAATGGAGGTACAGTTTCAACAAAGGAAAGAACAGTGTTCCACATTTTATAAAATGAGTTAAGAGTCTCTAATGGAGTATTTATTTTTTTCCAGGTGTAGAAAGGACATTAAGTCTTGCAACCAAGAAAAGTTAGGAGGAGGACATGAGGATTTCCAATGTAACAATATTTGTCTTCTGGCTACCAGTTAAGCAAAAGCAATAATATCAGCATGACGTTTGTTGTACAAGCCATCAGCAGGGGGTACTCCAAAAATTGCAGTTATTGGGCAGGGTTTCACAGAAACATTAAGAGCCTTTGACAATGTAGCAAAAAAAGAAGACCAGAATGTATACAATTTAGGACATGTATAAAATATGAGTATGATCTGCTGGGGATAGCGAACATCTATTGCACCTATCATCTTCAGGTAAAGAAAGTTTCTTCAGTTGTGCCTTGGTGAAATGAATTCTGTGAACAACTTTGAACTGAATAAGATTCAAACAAGCACAAAATACAGACAGCGAATTTTAGCTAGAGCATTATTCCACAACTCTTCGCCAAGTTCCAGTCCTAGCTCCCTCTCCCAGGTTTCCTTGAGTGCAAAAAGAGGAGGGAGCTGTGAAGAGCGTAACAGCCCATAAATTGAGGCAATATGGCTGTGAGATTTCAAAAGTGACGTAACTTCAATTAAAGTTTCCTTTGGCTGGTGAGGGAAGATAGCAAAATGTGCTTTAGCAAAGTCATGTAATTGAAAATGGCGAAATAAATTGTATTTGGAGTTTGAATCTACTCAGCAAATCATTGAATGTCACAAATGTGTGATCGTAAAACAAATTGTGAAACGATATGAAACGCTTTGGTATTAGGAAGAGCGAGACCCCCTTCTTGTTTGGTTCTTTGAAGAGTTGACTTGTGTGCACGTGGAGACTTACCAGCCCAAATATACGAGGATATAGTGGCATCAAGTGATTTAAAAAATAAATAAATAAAAAATTTGTGGAGAAAAATGGGAACAGTCTGAAATAATAATAATAATAATAATAATAATAATAATAATAATAATAATAATAATAATAATAATAATAATAATAATAAAAAGTATTTGTGGAAGGATATTCATTTTAATCGATTCAGTTCTACCTACTAATGATAGTGGAAGACTGCTCCACTGTTCCAAAGATCTACTTTAATGCGGTCCATTAATTTTGTAAAATTTTCTTTGTGCAATGACTTCAGTGAGTTTGAAATATGAATCCCTAAGTAATGGAAGCCTGAAGACATGCGAAAAGGGAGCATAGCTGGAGGAATCTGTTTTGCCAATTCATTTATAGGAAAACTCACTTTTAGCAAAGTCCAGCTTATATCCTGAATTCTGAAGAGCCAAACTCATTCAATAGATGCATTATCTATGCAGTTAAGAGGGTCTAAAACATATAACAGGAGAACATCTGCATATAATGAGGCACAATGTTCTCTTCCTCCTCTGTGAATACCTGAAAATACTGAAGATGATTTTAATGTTATAGAGAAAAGCTCTATAGCCAAAGCTAAAAAGGAGAGGAGAAAGGGGGCAACCCTGATGGGTGCCACGAGAAAGAGTGAAATAAGGGGACATTATGGATTTTTTTTTTGTTTTGTTTTTTTCCACACAAGCTGAGGGAGTGGAATACAGTAAACGAACCCATGAGATTAGATCCGAAACCAAATTTTTGTAAAGCCACAAACAAATAATCCCACTCCACCCAGTCAAAAGCCATTTCCATGTCTAGCGAGATGACCATTTCTGGGCTTGATGACCTGGATGGAGTAAGGGCTACATTCTGAAGTCTACGTATATTGGATGACAACTGACGACCCAGTATGAAGCCAGTTTGATCATCTGATATAATGGATGGAAGATGAGCCTCTAACCGTTTGGCCAGCTAGTAATTTAACAGCAGCATTAATTAGGCTAACAGGTCTGTTGCTGCCACAAATTTGAGCATCTTTGTCTTTTTTTTATATTAAGGAAATCAAAGCTTGGTTTAAGGATGACGATAAAAAGCCTTGATCTAAGGAATGATTGTATAACTAATAATTAGGGGGATAACTGAGTGAAACTTGTTTTAAAAATCCGCAGGGAAGCTGTCAGGGCCAGGAGCTTTGTTGTTTTTCATAGTTAAGATGCAGGAGGCTATCTCCTCCAAGCTAAGAGGCTCATCTAAGCTACTGGCTATATCTGGGCTTATCTTGGGTATTTCTAATTGAGAAAAGAAAGACTGAATATCAGCCATGTCCAAGCAGACCTCTGACTTGTAAAGATTAGAATAAAAAGAACTAAACTCTTTTTAACCGATTTATTTTAACCAAATCTGTAATAAGGTTATTTGAGGAATCATACACCTGTGAGATTAAAGGGATAGTTCACCCAAAAATTAAAATTTGATGTTTATCTGCTTACCCCCCAGGGCATCCAAAATGTACGTGACTTTTTTTCTTCAGTAGAACACAAATGATGATTTTTAACTGCAACCGCTGCAGTCTGTCAGTCAAATAATAGGAGTGAATGGGAACTTCTTTTATAAGAGTAAATAAAACTTGCTTAGACAAATCCAAATTAAACCCTGCGGCTCGTGACGACACATTGATGTGCTAAGACACGAAACAATCGGTTTGTGCGAGAAACCGAACAGTATTTATACCATTTTTACCTCTAATACACCACTATGTCCAACTACGTTCAGCACTCGCTTAGTGAGGTCTGATCGCGCTCTGACAGCGGAAGTGATGTCTCACGCTTATACTTCAATGAGTGCGAGATATTACTGCCATTGTCAGAGCGTGAACTATCCCTTTAACTGGGAAGCAGTTTGATGTCTGAGCTAAGATGCTAGAAGACGGCCAGCTCTATCTCCATGCTCATAGGTTGCTCTTGTGCGTTTTATCAGAAACTCTGCTTTGTTTGTTGTCAGCAACAAATTAGCATCTGGTTTAAGAAATGCTTTTTTGGGTGGTAAATAATGGTGCAAATACCAGTAAATTGTCTAGTACAAACCTTGGTAAATCACCTTGCATGATTCATTTAAACACTCCCCATAAATTGAGTCTGAAAGGGAAACTCTTACAAATGCATATGCAGTAAGGTCAGCCACTAAAATAACTGTCCCCATGCCTTTTCAGCGCTAATGTCTTTAGTAAATCGTGATAGTAGATTTTTTTTTTTTTTTTAATGCCAAAAGAGGGTTTGCTTAGCGCAAGCTGTTAATAAATCTGGCCCTAAGTTGGTAGAAGTCAAAAAAATTGCAGTAATAAGTAAAATTAAGGTAACAAACTCAAAGATTAAGTTAATAGAACTTTACATTTTGATTTTGTTCTATACAAACATGTTAATTGCAATTTAAATTAACTATTGACTGAGCTAACATAGACAATTTGATTGCATTATCATCATATTAACACAGCTGTGGCCAAAAGTATTGGCAGTGTCAAATTTTGTGTTTCACAAAGTTTGCTGCTTCAGTTATTGTGGTGTTGGTTAACATTGTTTCTAGATTGTGCAGAGTGATCAGATTCATTTTAAATAATTGCAAAAAGTTTAGTTGGCCCCCCCAAAAAAAAAAACTTTATCAAAACTTTATCGGGCAAAAAATGACCAGCTAAAATAATTTCAATAATCGTATCAGCAAATGGGAAAGTATGAACAACTACAGGTAAAATCAGTCTATTAGGATTATAAGAGCTGCAAATTGTTTTAAAAAGAGGGAAGAAGTGCTTCCAATCATTGTGTTCTTGTGTTAGCAATGGTTACCTCCAAAGGAAGGCATGCAGCCATCTTCACTTTGCATCAAAATGGCCTGACATGCAAGGAAATTGTTGGAAAGAATATTCCGCCTGAAAGAACTATTTACCTTGTCATCAAGAACTTCGAGAGAGGTTCAGTTGCAGTGAAGAAGGCTTCAGGATGTCCCAGAGTGTCCAGCAAGCATCAGAACTGTCTCCTTCTTAGGAGTCAGTTACAGAATCGTGTCCTCGCCATTGCAGAGCATCTGCACGCACAGTAAGGCAAAAACTTTTGGACAACGGCCTGGTGTCAAGAATGGCAGAAAAGAGGCCACTTCTCTCCAAGAAAAACATCAAGGAAAGACTGAGATTCTGCAGGAAGGATTGAACAGCACAAGATGCTACCATGAGTCCTGTGTCGTGCCAACAGTGAAGCATCCTGGGAGCATTCATTTGTGTGGTCGCTTTTTATGCAAGGGAGTGGGCTCTCTCAAAATTCTGGCCAAAAACACTGCCATGAATAAAGAATGGTATCACAACGCCCTGTTAAGAACAACTTCTCCCAATGATCCAGCAGCAGTTTGGTGATGATTTGTGCATTTTTCAGCATGATGGCGCACCATGTTACAAGGCAAGAGTGATAACGAAGTGGCTCAGAGATCAATACATTGAAATTTTGGATCCATGGCCAGGCAACTCCCTGGATCTTAATTCCATAGAGAGAACCTGTGGTCAATCTTAGAAAGCAAGTGGACAAGCAGAGGTCCACAAATTTTAAACAACAACACTAACAAAGCAAGAATGGATCGCCATCTGTCAGGATTTGGCCCAGAAGTTGATATCCAGCATGCCAAAGTGAATTGCCGATATTAAGAAGGGTCAACACTGTAAATATTGACTCTTTGCAAATATTGAATGTTTTTACCAATAAAAGCCTTTAAAACTTATGAAATGCTAATCGTTTTCCAGTATACCATAGAAATGTGAAAAAAAATCTATAAATACTGAAGCAGTAAACTTAACACAATTTGTCAATCTGACAATACTTTTGACCACAGTTTGTTCTATTGCATGTACATAGTTAAGCTAGGAATACACTACACGACTGTGTATGTGTTCCCTGTCAAACATCATTCATCCTTATTTTTGTAATTTTGTCAAACACCATCTTTTTGAATGTTTCTTTTGCATTATTTCATAAGTTAACATTGCAAGTTAATTGTTTTTAGGCTAATCATTTTGTTCTGCAGATGGAAAAGTGAAACTGCATTCTGTAAAAATTCAGAATAAGCAGTGATTTCTCTTTTTGAAAATAACATTTAAGTAGCTATCCTTTTAGTCTAATAAAAGTTAGACAGAAAAAAATTTAATGGTACCTTATATAGGCTAGATACTGCACTTGTTTCTGAATATGTTCATTTTAGTCTAACAAATAAAAAAACCGTGGCATTTGTAAATAAAATCATTTTAAATGTACACTTTATATCTAATATATTTGAGGAAATATGATGAGGAAAATATAGTTCCTTGAATATCTCTACATCAATTGAAGTCATGCTTTCAGAGTTTCCAGTGTTGTCAGTCCCATTAAATAGTTTTGGGAGTGTAGTACATTTATTGTACACTGATAAAATGACAATTAAAATATACAAATATCATTTTAACTGACTTCTGTTTCAGAATAAATAAAGCAGTATTTTATTATGTTATGAGTTTTTGCTCAGAAGGAACCAATTCGTTTTCAATTTCTGACTTGAGTATAACCGTCTACAATATTGCTTGATTATAGGTTAAAAAAAAACAGCACCAGAAATGTTGTAATTAAAAAAATTCATCAGGAAATGCTTAATGAAATGTCTACTGAGGCGATAAAAGCAAAAAGAAAGAGTGAAAGAGAAACAACTTTTATTATTATTCAAATGTTTCATAATTAAAACCACCAGTGTGGTCGGCAGGGTTTTTCTATTTTATCTCGCACAGTTGAGTTTAGCAGAATTTCCCGTTGTCACTCACCAATCGGTAAGTGTGTTGTGACTGACTTAGTCATTAGGTTTGTGCTCCTCTCTGACTGTCAAAAAGACTAAAATCTGCTCTAGTCAGTGGAAGTCTTTGTGTGTTGAGTTCAGTCTTAGAATTTTTCAGCTATGTCAGCTATGTTTCCAGCTTTAATCAACATGCAGCATATAAAGTCTTATGGTTTTGTAGCCAATTCTCAACTTAACTATATGCTCTACTCTTAACCACAATGCAAAACTGCAACATAACACATTAAACACCAACACATCTCTCCCTCTGTTATTCTTGTGCAAAAACACACAAAACACACTTAATTTCAACATTTATTCTCCTTATGTACAGTCTAAAGCATGCTGGGAACTAGAAATCTGCTGTAACTCATTCAGTTTGTCTTAATCTTAATCAGTTGAGTTCACATAACTTTTTTTTTTTTTTTTTTCTGTCCAGTATACTAAACTTTCAGTAATATTTGAGTGAGATTAACTAATTTCATTTAGTTAATTTCACTTCAGTTTTACAGTGTGCCAGAAATTGCAATTACTGCATGGTTATATAATGTGTAATAGCAGAAAGAATTGGATGAAAATGAAAATACAGTAAACTGTATGAAATGAACCAACATGTTCTCCAACCAGTATGCCTATATAGGTTGTTTGTCACTTCCCTGAAATACGACCCATAGGAGCGTTTAATAAAGTTGCACCACTGATTGGTAACGACAGTCATATGTCATTTCATGACAACAGACATAACACGACACTGTCATTATTTTTACGCCAGCTAGAGGGTGCATGACTTTAAAACATAAATATAGGTCATAATAAGGTGCTTGAAAAATGACCTATATGGTCGTTTTTTTTGTTTGTTTGTTTGTTTTTTTTTTTTTGTTTTTTTGGAGGACAGTTTGAAATAAACCCTAGTATAAAAAGAAGTATCTACCATAACATAAAATCAAGACATGACCAAGTCGTCTTCACTAGATGCAGACTGGGTCACTCAAATTTACCCATTGGTTTTTATTAATAGGCAAAGTTCCTTCTTTATCTCTCTCATGTCAAGTCTGACTGTTAAACATATTCTGTTGGATTGTAATTATGATGCTGCTAGAAAACGCTTTTATTCAGAAACATGTTTGCAGGGAATATTTTATGGATTATGGTATTGACCATTGTGTTTGCTATGTAAATAGCCATGATGCTAACATGGTGTAAAAAAAAAAACTTAATAAACAAGCAATATAATGTGTAATCCGTTTTTAGTTGTGAAAAAGTTGAATTTATGTATTCATTCCATGTTATGAAGTTGTTTATACTGATTTTGGATTTTGGTCACACTGCCCACCCTTACTGATACAGTTTTGTAGTAATTTTACAAAGTTGATTTCAAGTAATATAACAAGTTTTGAGAAAATCATTTCATGATGACTAGTGCCTTAAAGGTCTTTAAATGAAAATGTTGGACTAATGATGATTATCTTTCTCTGTGTCTCTATCTAACTAGCAGTCTAGCCTTTTACGCAAATATTTTAACAGCTGCATATTATAAGTGAATAATATGTGAACTGGCACAATATTGTTTTTGGAGTTTATTTTACCCAGGTCCCATGTGTGATAACGTTTGAAAAGCTGATGCAAACCTGACCTTGCTTACCCACAGAGATGGTGTGAATTAGGTTGTTGACTGTATTTGTCAGCTGCTGCTGCTGCTGCTTCATGGCTGAATTATCAGAGGAGGTGCGGAGCAGTTGTTGCTCCATCTCTTTTATGATGCTAGTCTGCTTCTCCACCAGCTTCTTGAGCTGTTCCTTCTCCACTTTCAAGTTTTCTAGCTCAGTATTTCTGTTACCTTCAATGTCCTCCACTCGTTTTTCCAGAAAACTAAGAGGAACCAGAAGAACAAGCTTTGAAAAACACTGTTTTCATCAAGAGGTTTTTAAACTCTTTGAAAGGAGTCAGTAGCAATATGAATTTAAGTTTGTAAAAATGTTTGTAACTTGAATAGATCTTCCTCCAGAATTTGGAGGGGCAAAGTGTGGTGTCTTTCTAAACAGCTCAGTTACTATTATATTAATATTATTTATTACCTGTTCTTTTCATTCAGCTTGTGGATTTCATTTATCTGCTGCAGAATTTTATTTTCCAGTTTGCTGGTTGAAATGGAGTTCTCAAGAAGCTGACGTTCAAGTCGAGTTGTTTGGTTAATTACCTAAAGATGAAAATAGACATTGTGTTTCCAACAGAAAGCATCTTAGATGAGACTCTGCAAACCATGAGTATTTCCATATTCTCTTTATGTCAGTGAATCAAATTCTTTCCTCTGAAGGTGTTTTCTAGTTTTTCAGTTGTTGTGGTCTTCCATGTTTCATTAAATTAAGTATTCTTAAAGCACCCATAAAAATATTTACAACAGAACTGAATCAACACTGAACTGACTTCAGCTGAACGACAGCAATTCATTATTTTCCTGTTATTATCTGTCTTGTACAAAGCGCTATATAAATAAAGGTGACTTGACGAGGTGACTTGGCTTTAACATGTACATTGAATTCTGACTTTTAACTATAAAACCATCTTCTCATCAGTTTAGTGGTTCTGGAATTGCTCTCAATGCTATTATGATTCGGAGGGTATCAATTCAATTATAAAATGATTCTCTATGTATCACAATGCATCTTTTCATCCAATTCTTTTATTATTAATAATTACTATATTAATAATCACAATATAGTTATTTTTATTTTTATCTTTTATAAAAATATTACTTTATCTTTTTAAAAATAAGAACAAATTAACAAAGTGCAAATAAGTAACAGTAGAGCAAATAAAATATGACAACAGCACTTGCAAAGTCTGGCCAGTTTAAACATTCAGGTCATTTTAAGCCATTCAAGTGCAAGAACATTTGAGAGAGAAGTCAGTTTGGTGTCTGATAGACTGATCATTTTCTGTGCACACAGTACCTAATTGATTTTTTTGCATCTTTGATTGAACAGGCATATACACACAAAACTGTAAAAATGCCTATCAAAAAGATTTTTGATCCATCTTATTTACATTTTTTTTTACTTTCACACACAGCACAGAGAAACATCTTTCTAATAAACCGACCAAACTGCCTGTCTAGTGATAGACGAAACTGACAATGATTTTATCTTTTTTAAACAAATGAAAGGCAATGTGGATAAACATTCACAGCCACGATGTACAGAACACTTTCAAAGATATAGAAGAAAATGAATAAAAACATTTTGGATCAATAAACTTTAAATAACTGCAGAAAGGCCACACTGCAGATATACATTTCATATGTCAGCAAATCAAATTACATCGGCTAAATTGTCTGTGCGAGCAAGATTTAACTCTACAGCGCAACATTGATGCACCAAATTAATTAATTTAATTTAAAAAAAATTATATATTTTTTATCAAACATTAATTTACAAAATTGAATTAGAACAGAATATACCGTTCTAATAAATGAAAACAGCCTATTTAAAAAAATGAAATATGATCAAGTCAAACTGCAAAATGCCTGAAGTGCAGGGGAACATAGGCCTATATTCAAAACACAAGCCAGAAATAGTTAAATTAGGTAACCCAGAGTGATCAATAAATAAATTAAAATTATAATATATTATTAAAATAACGAAAGCTAGAATTGTCAACTTGTCTTTTTAACTGAAGAGACAATAAACGCTAAACTGGAGTGGCAGTCTTTTTAGCTAAACATTAACAGAATCCAAAAATCAAATTACAAGCGGCTGAAATAGTTTGAAATCACTTGTAGCTACCCTACCTGATTGAGAGACAAAAATCCAGTCTTTCACGCAATCTGCCTGTGTACGTTTGAGTCGTTTCAAATAGCGCGCTATAGTCAGCTCGTTGGCCGGCAGAAGCGGCAGCTGTGTTAGTCGTTGTTGAGTTCTAGGACATGAGCTGTTCGCACAACTTGCATCATACGTTTTTTTGATCATCTTTTACCATTTCAAAGTGCATCCAATTGTACACTTTATCCCAGACATTGTTGTAGATTTAATCCCTGCCGTAAAGATGCTCATCTGCCGGTCACGGATCATAGAAGTGAAACTTAAATCGGTCACAGGTTGGATTTATTCACTCACATTAAAAATATTTAAAAGCTTCTTTCTTTTCACATTTTTATTTATAGTGTTAACATAATAGGCTGTATATTAACCTATTGGGAAATAACCGGTATGTCTATGTAAAATCAGATATTGAGCGCCCCCATATCTCGTCTCATAACACCCCTGCGACGATTCGACTGTGAGATTGGTAGTCGAATCAGGCTGCTTCTATCGAAGATTTGAATAGTCGACTATTCAGGGTCACCCCTAATATATATATATATATATATACATTCAGCAGCCCAATTAAATAGGCCTACCTGTCTGTCATTAATGTTAATCAAACAACAAAAGATGTTAAATAAATGTAGGCTAAGGGCCCTATTTTAACGATCTAAACGCAAAGTGTAAAGCGCACGGCGCAGGTGCACTCAGGGCGTGTCCAAATCCACTTTTGCTATTTTAACGACGGAAAAACGGTCCGTGCGCCGGGGCGCATTTTTGAAATGGGTTGTCCCTATTCTCTTAATGAGTAATGGGCGTAACGTTCAATAAACCAATCAGAGTGTCATCTCCCATTCCCTTTAAAAGCGAGATGCGCTCGCGCCATGGCGGATTGCTATTTACATGGCGGAATGTGTTGGCGGAAAAGCTCAACGCTTTTCAAACGAAGAAACCGATCTGCTCGTGCGCGAAGTTAAAGCGCGCAAGCAGATCATCTACGGGACAAGCAGGATATAACATTATATATATTATATAATTATATATTATATAACATATAACATTATAAAATACACTGACTTATTAAACACACCGATTCAACTGAGGAGTTCAACGAGTGATGTTTTGCTGAAATTACCTGTTAAGTGGCCAGTCAATCTTTCAGTCGTCTGCGTTGGATGCAGGCTTTCAAATAGCTCCGCGCGATGAGTCAGTTAATATATATGTGTGTATTGGCACGATTGTTCAATTAATTAGCCAATTTCGTTCATCATTATAAGTAGTAATAGGCTGAATTGAAAATAGGTAGCCTAATTCTAATACACGCAATGACTATTCATCATTACATTTTTATATGTAGCCTACACAATAATATTCTTTTACACTGTAATCCTTTTGTTTTTAATATTTGGCATGTTTGTGTGATGCGCATCCCTGTGTGTAATAAGCAAAGTCAACGCGCACTGTGGACGCGCCCAGAGGCGCACTTTCTACCAACGCGCTCTAACAAAAAAAATATTGCGCCATTGACTTTAGACTTTAGACCAGGTTTGAGTTGGTCTATGGCGCAGTCTATTTTCAGCTCCTTAAAATAGCAATGCGCCGGCAATGCGCCTGAACACACCTCTTTTTTAGACCAGCACGCCCATGGGCGCACTAACTGGCGCAAATGCATTTACTAATTTAAGGACGTGGCGCTGAACGGGAAAACGCGAACGGCGCCTTGCGTCGCATTGCGCCGGGTGTATTATAGGGCCCTATATGTTAAATAAACCTACTGTATCTGAAAAAAGATTATTTTTAATGTACTATTGTTTTTGTAATTTGCTTCTTTGTTCTTTTATATAGCCTAACACAAATAACTTATACAATTTCTCATATTAGCCCATGCTCATATTGTCTACCTCTTGCCCACCTGTACATACCAGCTGATATACAATGTAGTCTTGATTTGGGTGGTCAATCTGCATTTAAAAGTTTGAAAGGGTTTTAAATCTTCTAAATCAAGTAAAATGACTCAAAATAAAGTAATTTAAGCATAACAAAGTCAACTTTAATCATATAAAATGTAATTTACCAACATCAAAATTGTGGCCAGTGAAAATGCTGAGTGGCTAGTAACTTTGGAAAACCACTAGCCACAGTGGCTGGTGAGCAAAAAAGTTAATGTCAAGCCCTGTATGTATGTATGTATGTATGTATGTGTATATATATATAATATATGTATATGTGTGTGTGTGTGTGTGTATATATGTAATTATATAATTATAAAGCATATATTAATCTTAATGTTCATTTCTTAATGTTTAATAACATTATCAAAAGAACTTATTCAATGGACCTGAGATAAAACTAACAATGATCAGTTGAGTTTCTTAACTAAAATTAACAAAAAATACCTTCTGTTACAAATGTAGCTATTGCTCAATCTTAAAGTCCCTGTAAAGTCAATTCTGAGAATTGTTCCTAAACACCTTATAAATGTTACAAATGTATTGCTGAAACACATTACAAAGACTGTGAATTGTGTAGTGCTAAATTGTGAAGTTAGAGTGTTAAACAGTTTTTCACCAAGTCTCTGTTCAGGATTTTTTGGGCGGAGCTAAAACGGAGGTCTGATGACACACTGGAGCGTGTGACACACCGCCTCTAACACTATATAACTGTCGATGACACACCGAGCGTGGCGCCGCCCCTAACGCTACAGCTCATCCGCTCAATCTCGAGTTATAGTTATACAGCCCTTTACACATTTAGCTAGTAATGCCTTAGTTACACAAATGCATATTACATGGTTGTTATAATATACAATACAGCTCGGTCTCCTTATTTAAATTTCCTAAAATGATATGAAGGGGTGGATTAATTTAGTGTCTAAAGTGATCGTTCTACACCGGATAGTTTTACACACTTTCATCAGACAGCTGGGATTCACTGATAATCCGCTGTTTTTGGTGAATGGGACTGAACAGACCTTCCTACAGTCCCACCGACAACCGATGATATGATATGGAGCCGGACAGAGTCTCTCCTGTCCCGGCCTACATCCTCCCCTCTCACAATGCCATCATTTGTTGACTCGACAACAGTCGGCAGTACGTGCCCACCAATGAGTCTAAGTTGCCGTGTGTGCTTATGTTATAATCAGTAGGTAGTCCACAGTAAATTTGCACCCCTCTAACATGATTCTTTTTATATGCATCAGTATGTTTGACTCATTAGACTCAAGTCAGTTGAGACTGCAGCTCTCGTGAGTGGGCGTGGTTCCCCAGCGTTTGAGAGCAGAGAGCGCTGCCTATTTTTTCGAGATTTTGATAACTTATTTCATATACTTGCAGATTTTTTTTAATCATTCAAATTTGGCTGGGTGGTTAATAACACATTTTTCTGCGGTGTGACAAACTCAGAACACATACTTTAAAATGACTTTACAGGGACTTTAATGCATTAAAGGTCCCGTTTTTCGTGGTTTTTTGAAGCTTTGATTGTGTTTATAGTGTGCAATATAACATGTGTTCATGTTTCGCGTGTAAAAAAACACAGTATTTTTCACATAATTTACTTATCTGTATACCGCTGTTTCCACTGTCATAAAAACGGGCTGATGACTTCCTTGTTCTATGAAGTCCCTCCTTCAGAAATACGTAACGAGTTCTGATTGTGCCAGCGGTTCCTGTGTTGTGATTCGACAGCAGTTTAGCGCATCTTGCCCGGAAAGGTCACGCCTCTTACCATAACGTGGAGATGCACGTGCTCAGTGTTATTGTAAACATGTCTTTAATTTTACCCTATCAATTTGAGCCGGAATCAGACCCGGTGATTGGACTGCGGGATGAAAATAACAGCGTTTCGACGACATGGCGACAAACACACTCTACAAACGCAACTCTTGTGTATTCCTGTGGGCGGAGGTTAGTCAAAACACTGTTTTAGTGACGTCATTAAAGAAGGAAGTAGAGGGATGTAGTCCAAACTGGCCGTTCGATGTAGGCGACTTCTGTTAAATAAAATATCTCGCTTGGCATTGAACTTTGAGCTTTAACATTTTACAGATTTTATTTATACTCTAACAACAACATTACACACTAACCAAAGTTTGAAACATGGGATCACGAAGAACGGGACCTTTAACTAACGTTAAATACTGAGACCTTATTGTAAAGTTTTACCTGTTGTTGTTCTTTTGTTGTTCATTCTTTTGCACTTTAATCTGTTTGAAATATTTTACTTTATAATTTTGTTGTGTATTGCATTATTGTATTTAAACATTCAGGGTTCTTAAACCTGTTATACTATGACAACACTTTTTTTTGCAACTTATTTTAATATCGAGATAACACCGTATAAATCTTCAGCAGTTATCGCAACATGAAAATTTGATTCCGTCACATGCCTAGCTGTGACGCAAAACCCCCTCGTGGAAGAAGATCACCGTACTGTTTACAACTGTGACAACGAGGATCAACTAAACACTGGATTTTAAAAAGTATGCGAAGTTTACGGCTCCATTGTTGCAGTAAACTTGCATAGCGTTCTTGAATGTATAATTTATTAGATGCACGTCGGTCTGTTATTCTAGGGACATCGACTTTATATTTTCACACCCTAAACATGACGCGGAACAAAACAAACTGTGATTAGTTGCATTACATGTCAGTCAGACGTCCTCTTGGGCATTCCTTGGCCAATGAAAGCTGCGATAGACTCCAGACCTTCTGCCTTTGGTCTGAAAGTCTGGCTACACGAGACTAGGTGCCACCTAGCTAAAAAACAAAAAACAAAAAAAAACATATTTTTCAAAATTACTGCCTATTGAGGGCCTGAACAATCTGAACTTTACAATGCATGTAGCCAATTTGATTAAGTAGTGCTGAGTTATTTGTTGATAGTTTTCTTTTTTTTTTTTTTTGTACTATGTACTGTAATATGTATATAGTACACCCCCCCCCCCCCCCCCACACACACACCTAATTCTGAAACCCATAACAGACGTAAATTTTCACCACTTCTGACCCATTTCATGAGTTTTTGAGCATGTTTAGGCCTTCAAAAATGCGATTCATTTTGGAGAAGAAGAATAATTGACTGAGCAATTACAATAGGGTCCTTGTGTCAGCACTCAGGCCCTAATAAGAGCAAAAAAAATCGAATTTGGGCCACATTTGCTTGCAGTCTGAACATAGCCTTAGATCATGTTAACCACAGTTAAAACCACACATATACTGTAGCACCTCACTAGCATAATAAAATGTAATTATTTTGGTTTCTATGGTATTTGTATGAAAAACAATAGTCTAAATACATTTAGTATAAATGCAAAAATGCTATAGCTTAATCACAAATGCTGTAATTATATTCCATTACTCCTTTAATACATTTAATACGTCTACATTAATAATATAATAAAATTCTATATAAATATCCCACATATCTGCCACAGTACCATGGTGCAGTTTGTGTTACTAAATCCATGGTAAATGATGGTGATTTGTAGGTTGAAAAACCCTCTGACTGTATACCCTCTGACAATGTAGTATCCATGCTTCTCCTATTTTGTCAGGACTGTTTCATCTGGCTTTAAAATAGTTTAAATCACAGAAACATTTGTATTCCAGCGCTTCTTACTGGATCTCACAGTGTTTAGTGGTCATGTGACCCAGACCAATTAGTGAGTAAATGCATCTGCTATAGTAAGCTCACGCTGCCGTTTGAACTTTGAGCCGAGCAGATAAATGGTCCCTATGGCACGATTTAAATGAGTAGCAATGTTTTGTTCCGCTTTTAGCGCATACAATTATTTTCCAACATTTATCGAAATCGTGTCATTGTTTTATCGAGGAAAATTATATTGGGATAATTATTGTTGTTGTCTTATTGCCCAGTTCTACATCAAATACAGGTGCATCTCAATAAATTAGAATGTCGCAGAAAAGTTCATTTATTTCAGTAATTCAACTCAAATTGTAGAACTTGTGTAAAATAAATTCAGTGCACACAGACTGAAATACTTTAAGTCTTTGGTTCTTTTAATTGTGATGATTTTGGTTCACATTTAACAAAAACCCAGCAATTCTCTATCTCAATAAATTAGAATACTTCATAAGATCAATAAAAAAAAGGATATTTTAAACAGAAATGTCAGGCTTCTGAAAAGTATGTTCATTTCTATGCACTCAATACTTGGTTGGGCCTCCTTTTGCATGAATTACTGCATCAATGCAGTGTGGCATGGAGGCAATCAGCCTGTGGCACTGCTCAGGTGTATTGGAAGCCCAGGTTGCTTTGATAGTGGCCTTCAGGTCATCTGCATTGTTGGGTCTGGTGTCTCTCATCTTCGTCTTGACAATACACCATAGATTCTCTATGGGGTTCAGGTCAGGCGAGTTTGCTGGCCAATCAAGCACAGTAACACCATGGTCATTGAACCAGCTTTTGGTACCTTTTGCAGTGTGGGCAGGTGCCAAATCCTGCTGGAAAATGAAATCAGTATCTCCATAAAGCTTGTCAGCAGAAGGAAGCATGAAGTGCTCTAAAATTTCCTGGTAGATGGCTGCGTTGACTGTGGACTTCAGAAAACACAGTGGACTAACACCAGCAGATGACATGGCAGCCCAAATCATCACTGCCTGTGGAAACTTAACACTGGACTTCAAGAAACATGGTTTATGTGCCTCTCCACTCTTTCTCCAGACTCTGGGACCTTGATTTCCAAATAAAATGCAACATTTACTTTCATCTGAAAAGAGGACTTTGGACCACTGAGCAACAGTCCAGTTCTTTTTCTCCTTAGCCCAGGTAAGACGCTTCTGACATTGTCATTGGTTCTGAAGAGGCTTGGTACATGGAATGTGACAGTTGTAGCCCATTTCCTGAAGACGTCTGTGTGCGGTGGCTCTTGATGCACTGGCTCTAGCTTCAGTCCACTCCTTTTGAAGCTCTCCTAAGTTCTTACATCGGGTTCACCTGACAATCTTCTCAACTCTGCGGTCATTCCTTTCACTTGTACACCTTTTCCTACAACACTTTTTCCTTCCAGTCAACTTTCCATGAATATGCTTTGGCACAGCACTCTGTGAACAGCCAGCTCTTTCAGCAATGACCCTCTGTGGCTTACCCTCTTTTTAGAGGGTCTTGATGATCGTCTTCTGGACAACTGTCAAGTCAGCAGACTTCCCCATGACTGCTGTTGGGATTACTGACCTAAACCTGGAAATATTTTACTTTGTCTTATAAATCTAGAATATATTTAAGTTTTATTTTTTTGAATTAAATTACAGAAAAAAAAAGACAAACTTTTTCATGATATTCTAATTTATTGAGATGCACCTGTATGTTTTTCTTTCCTTGCATCTTTCTCTCGCCATCCCCCATAGGAATCAAGGAAATCTTATTTCAGACCTACCAACATGTATGCATTTTTGCGTAGCGGGTACGCATTTTGACCTCAAAGTACGCTGGTACGATTTGTCACTCTATACTACGCAAAAACCCAGTGACTCCTCTGTGCACGCGTAGTACTCAAATCCAGCAAAAGAAAGAGTTCGACCAATCATAGCACTGGGTTCATTTTCCCCAAATAGCAAGCGGGGATGATTGACAAATGCATACGACCTATCAATAAAAAGAGGCTGCAAATCGACAGCAATGCAAAATCCCGCTCGATCCCTCCTTCCACTCCCGCTGTCTCAGTGACTGAATTCTCAAGCGAGGACAGTACAACAGTCACGGTACTTCTGACTCCTTAAGGTAAAACGGGTATTAAATGCTCAAGTAATGTTGAACAACAAATCTAAATAAAATTGAAATCGCTATATGGCTTAGTGATTATGAAAGTGCTGTGATGTGTGACTGACTGATAAGCGCGAGTCTGGAGAAACAGGCATTTTTTTATTCTCAGTGTTGAGAAAAGTAGTCTACATGTGTTGCGTTATTGTGTTAATACTACTAAAGTACCTAATTATGTTACATAGCCTACTTATTTTGTATGAAAACTAGCACATTAGTTACTTATGCATTTAAAAGTACCATTGTCTAAGAGCTGCGCGAGCTCTCTCTCATACACAAACGCGCACGCACAGAGAGGGAAGATCATTGTAAAATGAAAATAGCCGTGCTTGGTTTAAAATTTGTTCTTGCTTGTTAAATTTTTTTTGTCAGAAAACATTTTGAATTATCCATCCGTGTTTTTAAGATTCGGTAAATGACGGACGCTTTAATTAAAAAGCCCTCGTTATATGTCGGACTAACTTCTTGATATTCTTGAATAGTCAATTCGTTTTGCTCTTATTGGTCCTGTCTATTCATTGTCAACTGTTTTCTATAAATATGTTTGTATTGGCTAACCTTTAATCAGCGAATGTTTGTCTTGTTCAAAGACAACACGTTACAAATAGAAACCCTTTTTTCTGTGGGATTTAGTATCATATTTGGATATTGGAATAATAAATTAAGTATTTTAAATGAATCACATGTAAACTCAATGTTTACTGTTTTCTAAGGGTTTATTAATTTTAGAGTAGTTTTCATTACAAAACCTGTATAAAAGACTGGACTGTCAGGTTAGTTGTATGTAAATATAGCCTACTTGAAATTGCAAACAAAAATTTGTAGTCCATATTAAATATATGAATGCGATTCACTTGTGGTTGTCAGTTTGTATAAGCACACATATTGCAATGTAATATTAATCATGAATTAAAAAAATGCTTTTGAGCAGGTGTAGTGAAATTTTTAATTGTCAAATTAAAAAAAACTTTAACAGTCAAAATTAGATTAACGAAGATGGGTGTGTGTGTGTGTGTGTGTGTGTGTGTGTGTGTGCTGTGTGTATTTTATTCTTAAAAATGTAAAAAAAAAAGACCCCCCCCCCCCAATGACATGGTACTCGAAAAAATTTTCCAAGGTTGGCAGGTCTGTTATTTGTACATTGGAATATTGATCACTTAAAAGTGTCATCAGCTGCACTCCAGATCTGCCTTTATGTTTGGTTATTATGGTTATTTAAAGCTGCAGTCCTTAACTTTTTTGGTTAAAAATTATCCAAAACCAATTTTTGATTGGAATCGGCTGGCATGTACATAACCAGATTTGTTACTTGTTCAGATGACATTTTCCGGTGAAAATTCTTATTTTGGTCATACTTCCAAGGCTGCAATCTGTGATTCTGAAGTATCCCCTGGTGCGGTGACTGACAGCTGAGGAGCCGCGCCGATGCACAACCCACGTAAAGATAATTCTGCAACTAACTGCAATTGCAGGTTTCAAACAGAGATGGTGAAAAGAGACAAAACTTACAGACTGCAGCTTTAAGAAATTCATAATAAATAATAAAAATAAAGCAAGATGCCCTGTTGAAATATGAGATCATGTGCATCTCATGCGCAGAAAATGACTGCCTTCATTACAACGGTATTGTTACACTGTTTTAAGTTTCGGATTAAAAATGCACACTCTAGCTTTCAAAGATTAGTGAACCATGTCTTGACTTACAGGCTACACTCTTTATTTAAATTATGTAATTGTCTATTCCAAGACCTGGGATCAACATCTGAAACCTGTCTTTGTGTTGTTTTTCTATTTATTTAACACTCAGAGGTCGGCCGTCGCACTAGCGATACCACCTCAATTTTTCTTACCAGTGCGAAAGAAACTCAAAATACTCCATCGATTTTGGACATACAATTAAGAGTTATACACCATTTTAATCTGTAAAATATCATCTTTTATTTGTGTACACTCAGAATAAAAACAAAATTTTGTGCTTATTGCAAAATAAAGAAAACTAACATGATGCGTGATCTGTCGTCTTTCTCTGAATGAAGTCCATTCTGATAGTCCTCAGAAAATGAACTGTAACTTAGTGAATACCAATCACATAAACATGAGACATATGTCTAAAGAAATGTGAGATTTTAAATCATGCAAATCAAACTGAAAACATATTCTTTATGTAATCTGTTTGAAAAGAGAGAGATGTCAATCATTCGCGAGTCATTTTATCCACTAATCCGGCCATGCCCACGGAGCGCGAGCAGCATTCAAATGCAAAATTCTGAGGCGATCAATGCAACAGCCCGCATCAGCTTGAAAAATGTATCCAGCTTAGTCAGATTCATGTACTTTTCATCGTTTTGAGATGCAGTGAGGAATAATTCTAAAAGGATTTACCTCAGAAGAAGACCATGACTGGTTTCGAGGATCAACTTGATCAAGCCGAGGATTGTGAATGGTAAGGGTTTTTTTTATTTTTTTATTTTTTATTCCTAAATTCTTTATTATTTATTATAGACTAGTGTCTGTCAATATTAAGCCGCAAAAAAAAACTTTAAATATGAATCCTGCATGTTCTGTGTCTCTATGTGAATGATTCGGGCAGACGTGTGGTTTCGTTTAGCTACTACACATAACTTACATTAGTAAACATGACTTATTGGCTTTTCCTAAAAAAATATTGCTATACTGAGATGAGTGAAATCGAATGCAATATGTAATACTGAAATAAAATGTGTTAGCAACATATTATACTGCACATTAATATTTATAGGCTCTGTAATATAACAAAGATAATAAAATGTCATAGCAATATGAATGTTTAGACAATATTTCTTTGGCCTGTTTTGGACAGATTATGAATGGTTTACTGTAAAATAGCCTATATAGTGCCACATCAATGAAGCGTTTGTTCTCAAGGAATGATGAGAGCTTTGCATCACAGAAATAAATTATATTTTAAAGTATATTCAAATAGAAAACCATAATTTTAAATTGTAATAATATTTCACAGTATTGCTGTTTTTTTTATTTATTTTTGATCAAATAAATGCAGGCTTGATATGATCTTGATAACACCATGCTCACAGAGTTTTTTTTTTTTTTTCTTTTTTTTCTTTTATCTCACAGATTTGAGAATTGGCCCACATTGGACTGCATGCATACGATATGGAGATCACTGACTGGAAGCAGGGAAGTTATTACGACATAATATCTTGAAATAACAAGATATTAATTCGTTATTTCGAGATATTAAGTCGTTATTATGACATAAGTCGTTATTACAACATAATATCTCATTATTTCAAGATATTAAGTCGTTATTTGCTATACATTGCTAGGGTACTTGGGGTGGTTGCTAAGGTGTTGCTATGCGGTTGCTAGGGTACTCAGGGTGGTTGCTATGATGTTGCTATGCGTTTGCTAAGGTATTCTGGGAGGTTGCTAGGGTGTTGCTATGTGGTTGCTAGGGTACATGGGCTGGTTGCTAGGATGTTGCCAGGGTGATTTGTGTGGTTGCTAGGTGGTTGCCATGGTGTTCTGGGTGGTTGCTATGAGATTAGATAGTGATTTAGTTTGATTTGATTTAGCTTGATAGGTAGATGATGGATGGATAGATTTAGTTTGATTGATGAGTTTGAGTTTGAATGAGTATAGATATAGTTTGATAGATATAGTTAGAGAGTTAGTTAGATTTAGTTTGATAGATAGATGATAGATAGACAGATAGACGATAGATTAGTTAATTCATAAGTATCAATTTACATTCATAATCGGCCTTACAATCGTTAAGTGTGTGCGCGGCTTAAAGGGGCATCTGTAGTTTAAATTTGAATTTTGACACTTGGAGTTTGAACAGTCTTGGCTCATCTTAACATTCCGTCAATGAAAGTCAATGGGATTTTTCAGAGTTTTAATAGTCATTTTTAGGAAAACCGTAAGTCGGATCAATTAGAAAAGATATAGCACACTAAGTCCAAACAGTCTGAAGGTCTGAGCCGAATTTGGAGTTTGTAGAGTTAAAGCTCTAGGAGCAGTTAGTCAGAAATTTTAGTCTCAGAAGAAAATAGCATTACAGTAAAGCCACGCACACACTTGACGATTGTAAGGCCGATTATGAATGTAAATTGATACTTATGACTGATCGCGCTCAAACGCATCCAGTCAGAGCCAGTTGCGTTCAGTCTGCGATTACAGTCGGTGTTCAAATTCCATGTGTAAGTATTTAAATCTGCTACAATCGCTGTATGTTGAGCACAGTCTTAGAATGTTTTAGCTAGTCATTAAATGTGTGCCCGGCTTTAGTTGGCTTTCCCAAGCCAACTTAATTAGATGCTGTACATTGTATTGGCAGATACTATTTGCACCTCAGTATTTTTGTACATTAACAGGATGCAAAAATATCATAGTGTATTTCAGCATAATCTTTTCAACATAATATACAGTTCCCAAAAGTCTTGTGAAAAAATGTTTAGTATGCTTTTTGAGGCCTTATTTCAGTGACTTTTTTTTTTTTTTTTTTCAAAAACAATGCATATACATAATTCTCTCAAAAATACAAACATGTACATACTTGTTGTTCACATATTATTGTTGCCTAGTTTGTGCTGAATACAGTGTAATGAGACTTTTGTCATTAATATGTTTATAAGCAACTGAAAAAAGCACAAATGTCAGGGCATGTCAAAACTATTCCAGGACCCCAAATTAGCCTCAGACCCCAGAGGGTTAAAGGTGCCCTAGAATAAAAAATTGAATTTATATTGGCATAGTTAAATAACAAGAGTTCAGTACATGGAAAAGACATACAGTGAGTTTCAAACTCCATTGTTTCCTCCTTATATAAATCTCATTTGTTTAAAAGACCTCCGGAAAACAGGCGAATCTCAACATAACACCGACTGTCACGGAACAGTCGGGGTGTACGCCCCAATATTTGCATATGCCAGCCCATGATTGAGGCATTACACAAGGGGAGTTAGTATTACACAAGGGCAGAACGTCTGGATGTGCACTGCTGAATAATCAGACTAGGTAAGCAAGCAAGGAAAACAGCGAAAAATGGCAGATGGAGCAATAATAACTGACATGATCCATGATATCATGATATTTTTAGTGATATTTGTGAATTGTCTTTCTAAATGTTTCGTTAGCATGTTGCTAATGTACTGTTAAATGTGGTTAAAGTTACCATCGCTTCTTACTGTATTCACGGAGACAAGAGCCGTCATTATTTTAATTTTTAAACACTTGCAGTCTGTATAATTCATAAACACAACTTCATTCTTTATAAATCTCTCCAACAGTGTAGTGTTAGCCGTTAGCCACAGAGCATAGCCTAAAACTCATTCAATATCAAATGTAAACACCCAAATAAATACAATACTCACATAATCCGACGCATGCATTCAGTATGCATGACGAACACTTTGTAAAGATCCATTTTGAGGGTTATATTAGCTGTGTAAATTTTGTTTATGCAGTGATAGAGTCGAGAGCTCGGGAGGGGGCGGAGAGCGCGCGATTTAAGGGGGCCGCAACCTGAAATCGGCTCGTTTCTAATTATGCCCCAAAATAGGCAGTTAAAAAAATTAATTAAAAAAAAATCTATGGGGTATTTTGAGCTGAAACTTCACAGACACATCCAGGGGACACCTTAGACTTATATTACATCTTTTTAAAAAAAGTTCTAGGGCACCTTTAAAGCTGGACTTACCATCAATTTATTCATTTTTAAACTTAGTCAAGTATTAGTTTATGCTGTTGTATTGAAATTAGAATTGAGAATTGAGAAATTTCACTAGTATCTAAATTGTTTGTGTCATAACCTTATTTGTAAGAATAGTTACAAGGGTCAAAACAACAACAAAAAAAGAATCTTTTTGTGATAGTCAGTAAAAATTTTGGCAGGGCCAGTAAAAATCCAAACCACTGGCCAAACGGGGCCAGTATAAAAAAAACCTTAGCATTGAGCCCTTTTAGGTTTTGAAACTAAACCCACTAAACTGAACCTGCTGAATTACATAGAGAAGTATCAACCACTTACCTGTGCTTCAACAGTAGTGATTTTCCGTGTTTGCTCTGCTGTTTGACTCAGAAGGCTGGTCCCAATCTTGATCATGGTCATTGTGTGGTTTTGCACCACATCATTTTGAATATGGGCCATGTCTTGTTTGAGGTTCTCCTGGATATAGTTCTCCAGCTGTGAATGAAATCAAAAGGAATTATTTAAAATCTGTTGCATCTGGAGTCAATGATACAGGGATCTCTTCATTCATACAAACCACTCCACTGCGTAATATACATTTCCTGATTTTGTTCTGACTGCTGGGAGACTAAATGGCTCAAAACTGCCTTCTCTTTCTGTGTGGAACATCACTCTACCCTCATCAAGATCTAATGTTTGCTATTGTCAACCAAAGTATCAAGGATGGTTGATTATAAGGATGATAATACAACGTGGACTCAGTGTGTTGTTTAGTAACTTTATTTAGTAACATTATTATTGCTAATATGTAATTTAATTATTATAAACCCAAGTTATCATGGCTCTAAAGCCCACAAGGAATGTTTCACACTTATAATTTAGAAGGAGGGTTAGCTAGGGATGTGCACGAGTACTCTGACATGACAGCGATGATCGATCATGAAAACAATGATTGCCGTGGCTTAATCGATTTAAATATATTTTTGACGGACGGACACCAGTGTGGAATGTACAGTGTGAAACGGCCTCTTATGAATACCCAGGATTAATTGTTAAAGTGAGCAATGTGAAAACCCAGGGTTTAGAATGACCTAGGATTAACTATTTGAAGTTCAAAAAGATATTGTGTGTCCAAATCCATAGATTTCAATAGGGATGGTGTACCCACAAGGATGAAGAAGAAAAACCATAAGAATTTGTAAAAGTTTATATATATATATATATATATATATATATATATATATATATATATATATATATATATATATATATATATATATATATATATGTGTATATATGTGTATATATATATATATATATTAGGGCTGTCAAATAGTTAATCGCATACAAAATAAAAGTTTGAGTTAATATACAGTTGTAATGATGGGTCGACAGAATGGGAATCCATTTGCAGCTTTATTTAGCAAAGGTATACAAACAGGTGGGACTTTGGGCAAGAGCATAAACAGGGACAGGCAATGGTCGAGACAGGCGGCGAGCAAACAGAGTCGAAGAACAGGCAAGGGTCGAGACAGGCGGCTTTACAATCAGAGTCCAGATAACAGGCAGTGTTCAAGGCAGGCGGCAAGGTTCAACAGAGATAGACAGTCCAGTCGGTAACAATAGGCAGTACACAGGGAAAACGCTTAGAAATGATCACCTCGGCAAATCAAGACTTCGCGAGGTAAGTAAGCATGTGAGAGTGTTATATAGTGTGAGAGTGATTGAGTTCAGGTGTGTGTGCAATCAGTCCCAGGAATGAGGGCCCATGGGAATTGTAGTCCAAATCAATGAAGTTCAATATTCAGGTGATGGCTCCCTCCGGCGGTCCGGAGGACGAGCCGAAGGAGCCCCATTCATGACAACAGTACAGTCCAAAAGTTTGGAACCACTAAGATTTTTAATGTTTTTAAAAGAAGTTTCGTCTGCTCACCAAGGCTACATTTATTTAATTAAAAATACAGTAAAACAGTAATATTGTGAAATATTATTACAATTTAAAATAACTGTTTTCTATTTGTATATATTTCACAAAGTAATTTATTCCTGTGATGGCAAAGCTGAATTTTCAGCATCATTACTCCAGTCTTCAGTGTCACATGATCCTTCAGAAATCATTCTAATATGCTGATCTGCTGCTCAAGAAACATTTAATGTGTACAATTGTACAAAATATTTGTGTACAATATTTTTTTTCAGGATTATTTGATGAATAGAAAGTTCAAAAGAACAGTGTTTATCTGAAATCTAATCTTTTGTAACATTATAAATGTCTTTACTGCCACTTTTGATTGATTTAATGCATCCTTGCTGAATAAAAGTATTCATTTCTTTAATTTCTTTTCAAAAAAATAAAAATAAAAATTCTTACTGACCCCAAACTTTTGAACGGTAGTGTATAATGCTACAGAAGCTTTGTATTTCAGATAAATGCTGTTCTTTTGAACTTTCTATTCATCAAGGAATCCTGAAAAAAAAAGTACACAGCTGTTTTCAACATTGAAAATAACCATAAATGTTTATTGAGCAGCAAATCAGCATATTAGAATGACTTCTGAAGGATCATGTGACACTGAAGACTGGAGTAACGATGCTGAAAATTCAGCTTTGATCACAGGAATAAATTACTTTGTCAAACATATTTAAATAGTATACAGTTATTTTAAATTGTAATAATATTTCACAATATTACTGTTTTTTACTGTATTTTTAATTAAATAAATGTAGCCTTGGTGAGCAGACGAAACTTCTTTTAAAAACCTTAAAAATCTTAGTGGTTCCAAACTTTTGGACTGTACTGTATATGGGTGTACTGTGTGTAATATGTAGCCTATATATAAATACGCACAAATTAATGTATATATTTAAGAGAAACGTTATTTATGTACAAAATATTTTTTATTTATATATAATATAAATTATATAAAAATATATATAAATACACATACTTGTAAATATTTATCAAATATATGCATGAATGTGTTTATATGTTTAAATGTGTTATATATATATATATATATATATATATATATATATATATATATATATATATATATATATATATATATATATATATATATATATATATATATATATATATATATAGGCAGTCATTTCTCAGTTGTGTAAAAAATACAGTACACATAACAAATGGCTACAAAAAAGTTGACAATCACAACATGGTTGATTGTACAGGGTGTACAACATGCTACAGTTTACTGTACATAGAATAGTGAACTTACCCTCATCTAAAGTACAGGTACTGTGTAAGTTTAAAACCCCTGTAAATGATTCTTTCAGCTCTCTCTCAGATTTTGACTGGTCTGTCATCAGTTTTGCTATCAAATGTTGTCACTGTTAAACATTTTGAGAAATGTGTCTTTGTTTTGAGAACTTAACGAATGGTTTGGGAAACATGGCCAACTGAATCACTTATAATGTGTTAGCAATCAAGAGAAGCTAAAATACATTTAGATTCTTACCTAACTCTGCTATTATATTCTGTGATCGGGTGGTTCTTATTGATTTCATGTTATTGTTTCGTCGGATGAAATTCATCAATTACGAAAAGGAATCTCAGACATATTCGGATGGGATTACATTTCTCACAGGACTTCTGAGTTAGCAGGGAAGCAGTAATTTTCCGATTCACGTACATATAGGGGGAAAAATCGTAAGTGAACTTGGCTGTGAACTTGACTCTCAAAGAACTGGTTCATAAGAGTCATTTGTTAATGAAGCTGACTACACTGGGCACGCTGCGTGCGCATGCAACCATGATGCACAGTTTATTGAAAGACGAGTTTTGTTGCCATTATTTTGTTACTCTGTCTTTTTTTAGGACATCACATTGAAGCGCCGCTGCTGAAAAGCAGTAATTTAAACACTGCTTACATATTTATTTCTGTGATCATTTTGGGGGGCAGATGGGGTGGCAAAGCTTTTTCTTAGGGTGGCAGTTGCTACCCCGGTAGATCCGCCCCTGTTCCGTTCTGTAAAGTTGTAAAGAGGAAGGGATGATAGCGTTCAATTAGCGGTCCTTAAAGGGTTAGTTCACCCAAAAATGAGCAGAAGGGGGCGGTAAAGCACCAATAAGCTGGACGCCAACCGCCGTAGAAGAAGAAGCAGAATCACTGTGGATATACACAGACCCGGATGAGAAGACAATGCTGAATAAAGTCGTAGTTTTTGTTATTTATGGACCAAAATGTATTTTAGATGCTTCAAAAACTTCTAACTAACCCACTGATGTCACATGGACTACTTTGATGATGTTTTTATTACCTTTCTGGACATGGACAGTGCACCGTACCTACACTTTCAATGTAGGGACAGAAAGCTCTCGGACTAAATCTAAAATATCTTAAACTGTGTTCCGAAGACATGAGGGTGAGTCATTGATGACATAATTTTCATTTTTGGGTGAACTAACCCTTTAACAACTGTTCAAGATGAAAATTGAAAAGTGTTTTTGTTCAACTTTCTTTTCATAAATAAATAAATAGCCTAGGCCTATTTGCTTATCTTGTCAGTTTGTGAATAAAAATGAAAATGTGGACGAAAAAATAAACTATTAAACATCTTATCATTAAAGTATAAAGATTAAAATGACAGGTAATGTATATTGTATATGACGGAATTTTTACTATCCTGTCCGTCAAAATGACGGACAGTGCGAAAGTCTAACGCGACCTCTGATATATGTATATATGTATGTGTGTGTGTATATATATACTCTTGATGCAGCACTTATGCAGTTCTTCAAATGTTTTGTTATTGTGTAGTCTGTCCACACCCTTTCATGTACAGCCAATTTTATTTTACCGTTTACTAGTAAATAATATTTGTAACCAGCGTTTTACCACATGATCACAATGGGCTTTTTTAAGTTTTATTAAAAAATAGGACAATTGCTTTAAATAGTGCAGTCTCAATCTCCACCAGTATTGGGGAAAGTTACTTTGAAAAGTGATACATTACAATATTGTTAGTCCCTGCGTTAGTTACTTTTTAAGAAAAGTAATGTTACGTTACTTTTGCTTTACTTTTTCTTACCTGGGCTGGGCTTGTTTGTTTTTGTTTTGTTTTTATATAACAAAATAAGTTCTATTTTTGGGCAAATGTAAAGGCACTTTCACGCTAAAATTGAAATAAGGCTGAAGGAAATGCAAATTCAAGCTTGTACAGTAGGGGGTGCAGCTCAAACAAACCTTTTAGTTGTGCTGCCATTCTGGATCATAGAAGAATAGAATGCAGAAGAAGAAAGTTTAACACTTACTTCACCAATAAAAACAAAAAGTAAATTTTGCTTATGGTTAACTGAATCACTGAAGGTCAGCAGCAAGTACATTGGTCAATAATGTGAGATTAAATGCATACATTTGTATTTAATTATTGGAGGTTTGCGTAGTATTCTGATTTTGCATTTTACTGTTTTTATTGATTTTGATGAATACTGAATCTTTTTCGTGCAAGTGAGATGAGTATGTTCACATTTAGTCTAGAACTACAATAAGCATGTTTACACACAATGTCTCTACACTTACTCCTGATTTCTCTCAACATGACAGTAGAGCTGTCAGTCAATAATTGGGAAAACAAAGTAACTTGCATTACTTGTTTGAAAAAGTAACTCAGATATTTTGTTGTAAATTTAAAACTAATGCATTATTTTACTAGCAGTTACTTGGAAGAGGTTATCTGATTATGTAACTCAAGTTGTAATGCGTTACCAACACTGATCTCCACAATGTTGAGTGCATATCCTTGTATTTTCTCTTTCCTGTATTGAGTTCCTGAAACAAGCCAAGACTCAAACAGGATGGAAATGATGAGTGACAGGTTTCATCCTCATTGCAAACATGCAAACATTGTAAATGCTAAGATGAAGAGGGGAAAAAATGTAGTGAATTAGCTATTTGAACAATTGGTTGAATGAATGAATGAATGAATGAATGAATGAATGAATGAATGACCACATTAAGTCAGTGACTTGCTGCCACCTATTGGTGGATTTCGTTTTGTTTTAAGTATCATTTAATAAAAAAACATTGGTAACACTTTATAATAACTGCACACTATGAAGCATTAGTTAAGCATTAGTTAATAGTTATTTCATCACTTATAAAGCATTAATAGACATTAGTAAGTAGTTTATAAATACAGCTATAATTGCTTTATTCTTGATTTATAAGCATATCTATAATGTGTTTAATAACTGTATTTTCATACTTTATTAATAATCAATTTATCATTTCTAAATTAAGTATTACATTATTTACAAACCAGTTATTTAGGAGTTGTCAGTAGTTCATTTAGTAAGTGTAAGTAAATGATTAATAAACTATTTAAACATTCATTTATACATCTTATTATTTAGACACATAGTTACTTAGTGTGTTAGTAAATGTTTTATTAACACATATTCCTACTGCAATTCATGAGTAATTCAGGTAGTTATAAAACATTTAGAAGTAGTCAGTTAACTATTTTTGTGAGCTCATCTAAAGTGAGGACTATTTATGCTTTGTAAAGCTTTTATAAATGAGATTTAAAGGTTCAGTGATCTTCTGCACTGCTGATCTCTAATGTTTTAAAGTTAGTACCGAGGTAGTTTTGACACTAGGAATATGTTAATGAAGCATTTATTAACACACTGAGTAACTAATACTATATGTCTAAATAATAAGATGCATAAATGTACATTTAAATATTTTATTAATCATTTACTTACACTTCCTAAATGATCTTATGAACCACTGACAACTCCTAAATTACTGGTTTGTGAATAATGTAATACATAATTTATAAATGATAAATTGATCATTAATAAAGTATGAAAATACAATTATTAAACTCATTATAGATATGCTTATAAATCAAGAACAAAGCATTTATAGCTGTATTTATAAATGGCTTACTAATGTCTATTAATGTTTTATAAATGATGAATTAACTATTTACTAATGCTTAACTAATGCTTCATAGCGTGAGTTATTCTAAAGTGTTACCAAAACATTTAATATTTCAGCATTCAAAATTTTATCAGATATTTTATATAAAATCATAGCATTATTTCTGCATTTATAAATGCAGTGTAAATACATTTAAATACTGCTTTATATACTGTGCCACTTCTGCAGTCCAAAAATAGATTTACTGATGATACTGATATTGATTGATTAGTAGCACACTAAGCAAAATATTGTCAAATTATTGTTAGTGATTAAAAAATGTCAAGATTTCATTAATATGAGTCAATGACATCAAAAACAATGTGAAGAGGTGCTTGGGTCAGATTGCTTTCTGTCCACAAATGAACCACTCCAAAGATTTTCAATCTGGCCGAGAGCACCTCGTTCAGGCGGTCGTGGACTGATTATTTTCATGCAGATATGAGCATGATTGCAGTGTTCAGAAACACTTTACAATATGGCTCATTTGTTAACATTAGTTAATGTATTATCTAACATGAACTAACCATGAGCAATAAATTTGTTACTCTATTTGTTAATCTTTTTAACGTTAATTAATAAAACTACAGCTGTTCATAGTCTGTTCACATTACTTCATTGCATTAACTAATGTTAACAAATACAACTCTTGAATTTAATAATGTATTAGTAAATGTTGAAATTAACATAAACAAAGATTAATAAATGCTGTAGAGGTGCAGATCATTTTTAATTAATGCTAACTAATGTTGTTAACTATTTAACCTTATTGTAAAGTGTTACAAAATGTTCATATATCCTGAAACAAAATTAACAATAACACTTTACAACAAGCACAACAAACAAACATTAAGCATTAACTAGTGTTAACAAACACAACTTTGGATTTTTAAAATGCATTACTAATTGTTGAAATTACCATTGACTAAGATTAATAAATGCTGTAGAAGTATTGTTCATTGTTAGTTTAACTAATGAAACCGTATTGTAAAGTGTTACCAACTGCGCTAACTCTTCCTTGCCTTACTGATGGCATTGAAAGGAATGACGTTCATTCCTTTAAACTATGCTGTTTCCTGATTTTTAGCTGCCTGACTGAACTGATTACATTGTTCCATTGTGAGAAAAGCACACTGAAGTCATACAGTTCTCTGGCTTAAGTCTTGGTTTAAGTTTGCTTGGCATGAGTTTGATTCTAACACCTTCTCCCCTCCCCCAGAGGTCTCTCTTGACATTATATTTGGGTCTGAACCATGGTACATTTGCGTCAACGTGAGTACCATAACAAGTGCAAGCCGAAACATGCACCAAAAATTTACAAGCACAAATCAGCACTTGCATTTGTCTGCAATGAATGCATTTCAAGGGATGCGAAGCAGAGATACAGTAAATTGTTTTTATTAAGTGTTACCGGTGGCATGCAAATATGCAAATACATCATGAGTAAAGATTCACTTCCCCAAGTTAAGACTGTTGCTTTCATACCAACTGCAAACCATACTCCATACCACTTTTTTTAAGTGGAATCAGGTGAATTTCACATTTAAGTTTAGAAAACTACTTTCACAGTAACAAAACAATCCTAACTCTAAAATTATACCAAAAAAAGTGTCCTAAAATATAAGCAAATTATCTTTGAAAACCACATCTATTTATGTACTTGTTTCTCTACAGTCATGTACAAGAGGAACTTGTACCTTTTGCAGCCATTGCGTGTTGTTCTCCATGATGGTCTCTAGTTGTTCCATTCTTTGGACTGAGCTGTCGTAGTCAACCAGGTCATCTCGTTGCACTTGGTTGGTGTAGGTGCTTGAAGGACCTTCACAGTTCTGTGGTTCTGGCAGCAGAAAAGTGTAGGTGCATGGCCCGTTCTGGATCTGGTACTGCTTCTTTCCTGTTGCATCTGAATTGGTTGTAAATGCTTCCCCAGCACTAAGGCAATAAATTAGAAATAGTATGCCGATGTTCAGCATATTTGTTGAAAATATGTAATACTACTTCTATCTAAGTAAATATCTTTGTTTCTCTCTTATTAGAGGGTGGATGTTTGAAGAATGAAGACTCTAAGTCTCTACATCCAGTTGATTCTCCTTTTCCAGGATTGTGCTCGCACTCATTTATATGCCATCAAGAGTAGGAGGAGGAGACAGGGTCACAGAAGCACTCGTACAGTGTCATTTGCTCACAGGCTGATTGTACTCATCCCTCATCATTCTAGCAGGCTGTTTTCTTAACCAAGTCCTTTGTGAAGGACTGAGACTTCTCCCATGACCCATGGCCTCTAATTGAGGAGTGCTGCTTGAAAAAAGGAGGATAAAGAGCTTTCCAGCCAGACTCTGAAGCTCTTAAGTTATCCCTCTTGCCTGTATCTGCTGCTCCAACGAAAGCCAAGACAGTGGTTCTGGTTGGTGGCAGAGGACGGGGATGCTATTGTTTTATTTGTGTTTTTCTTAGAGGCTGCTGCTGGGGGAAAAAAGCTACGCAGGATGCAGCTGTATAATTCAAGTAATGCAACTTCAGCAGTGCCCAAGTCATACCAGATGACCACAAGTCCAGATGTGTTTTTTTTTTGTTGTTGTTGTTTTTTGTCCTTCCACATTCTCTTCTTCAAAGCACTGGTCCCCTTGAATGTTTGAAGAGAGATAAAGAGAGGATCTTTCAGTTGTCACTCACACTATAATTTCAAGACCATCATTTCCTGTCCTAAATCTTTAGAACAGTGGGGTCCAAAAGTCTGAGAATCTTGTCACAGAAAACTGGAAGCACATTTTTAGGTTTTTGAAAAATGTGTAAAATCTCCTCAAAAAATTATTAAAAATTCTAATATTGTTGTTAGTTTTTCATGTTAACTTGTTACTCAAAATGATATGTTGGTAATATGCTGAAAGGTGAAAAGCTGCTTGTTTATAAAAGTATTTGGCTTTCACTAAGATGACATTTGTAAAAGCTCTTACCATGTCATTTTAAAATTATTTCTGATCACCATTAATGCAGCTGCTAAAAATATTAAAGGAGTTAGTTCACCCAAAAATGAAAATTGTCATTAATTACTGGTTTGTAAAATTACATACAGTCTACATTAGTATTTGACCTTGAAAAACTAAAATATTATTAGGCAAGTCCATAAGAGCACTTCCTCATTTCATATGATCACAATATATATTGGCCTGAAAAGCTGACATGGAGGAAGAGGAAGGCAGGTGTTGTGGGAGGAAATAATTCCGCTCAGAGGATGTTTTGTTATTTAACCCCTCGGGTGTCTCCTCTGCTTGGATATTATGTCCTTGTCGTCACTTCCATTAACACCAGAGAGAACACTGCTTTATGATGACCATCAAAGCTTTTATTTGGTGTAGAGTGCATCACACACTCTTAAAAGAAGAGGTTCTATATTGAACAGGGGTTCTCAACTCTGGCCCTTGAGGTCCACTTTCCAGCAGAGTTTTGCTCCAACTTTAATCAAACACACCCTTAACAAGCTAATCAATAACTTCAGGATTACTGTAAAGATATAGATATGTGATTTTGATGAAGGTTGGACCTAAACTCTGCAAGAAAGTGGATCTTAAGGGCCATAGTTGAGAACCCCTGATACAGATCCTTAAAGGGTGCTTCATCTATTTAAGGGGTTCCCATCATGAAATATTTTTATAGTAATAATTTGATTTATAGCTCATAAACAATTTTTATATAGAAAAATTTGAAATGACCCATTAAACATGAAAGTATTATGCAATTATGCATAAAACCTTTTTTGGCATAAAGGGCTGTTTAAAATTAAGTCAAGAACTCTATAGCTGCATTCGAATGCTCAGGCAGCTGACTTGTTGTTTGGCTGCCCTATCAGACAATGAGTGATTTCGAACAGACTTTTAAGGAAGCATGTCAGTTTAATGATCTACAACTAAATTGCACTTTAAAGGTAACTAAACAAATATTTAATTACTACAATATTAAATCTTGAAATTGCATTATAAGGGTCAAAAGTTGTTCAAAAATTTACTGCAAAGGATGCATCTATGCTGCCCTCAAAAATTGGTCAGATGAAGGTATCTCAGTAGTAGACAGGATGTGACACAAGCATTGGATTAGGACATACCTTGGTGCCTTTCTACAGCCGTATCCTGTCCCGGAGACAGCATTTTTCAGTCAGACACAGCGTGTATATATAGGACCCCTTTTTTCCAAGTGTACAATTCTCACTAGAAATGCATCCAAACTTTTTTTTTCTTTTCTTTTTTCTTTTTTTTTTTTTACTTTTGACAAATTAATCTATCAAATGTCAGACCTGTGTATGTATTTGAAGGGGAATATCATAAGGAATGGAATGAAATTATTATTTTGAGCTTAAGCTTACATACTTTGTACTGTATCATGGTTCCCAACCCTGTTCCTGGACACCAACACTTCACTTTTTCAAACTCAGGTCAGTTAAGGGATACATCCAAAATGTGCACTGTTGGTATGTCTCTGGGAACAGAGACGGTGAGAGTAAAATGTGAGAAAGTAAATCCTGTAGATCCTTCTGAATGATCACAGTATTAATAACTTTGCTGCATGTCGCCAGTGGCTCTACTGTTTGGTACCTAGTAGAAATTTTTATTAAATTCTTAATTTGGACAATCTGATAATGCTTTCATCTATCAGTAACTCATTGCCATATTTAAAATTTGTTTTTTCAGCACACAGAAAATGCAAAGAAAGGCCGGCCATCGCTCAGGTGCAGGGTCTGAATCATTTTTCCGCATTACATGTGTGGGAGGGCTCCTGTTTGTTTTAGTTATTTAATGTCACAAGGAAGTTGCAGGAGGAAGGAAATTACACAATGACCTTCTTTTTCGTAAACAGTGTTTGCAACATGCATTTTATTCTGACGAGAGAGTTTGTGATTTACAAGTTTTGTGAGGCTATTTTTTCCTTTCATGACTCTAGTGATCTGCTCACATTGTGAAAAACATTTTTAAATAAAACATTAATATGGAAGCTCAATTTAATTCTTTGATGCATCAATTATTAAAGGGTTAGTTCACCTAAAAATGAAATTTCTGTCATTAACCCTCTGGAGTCTGAGGCTGATTTGGGGCCTGGAGAAGTTTTGACATGCCCTGACATTTGTGCTTTTTTCAGTTGTTCATAAACATATTAATGGAAAAAGTGTCATTACACTGTATTCAGCACAAACTAGGCTACCATAATATGTGAGGAACATGTATGTACATGTTTGTATTTTTGAAGGAATAATGTTTATGCATGTCTCAAAGCTCATCATGATGTAAATCAAACATACAGATAAAACAGCAATACTGTGAAATATTATTACAATTTAAAATAATAGTATTCTATTATATACTTTAAAATATAATGTATTTCTGTGATGCAAAGTGTCTGAACAATTATGTTACCTCTATGGCATTTCATATAGGCTTTTAGCTTAAAGCATGCACATTTGGAGAAATTTTGATGGATTCTCATATGTTTCTCAATTTTCTATACAGAGGAGTAATATTTATTCAGTATTTATTGTCATTACTATGAGCACTGGATACTGTGTTTTCAATTCATACTTGCAGCCGGAGGGCGCTCTGTACACCTTTAGTCCACAAATGTCTGCTAAAGAAGAATAGGCAATCCAGGAACTAACTGAACTAACAGAGGCCAGAGACAGAGGCCAGAGATTGCTAACTATGGCTATTCAAAACACTTTTCAAGACAATAAATACACAGTTGAGACGATATATGCATGTATTGACTGAATTTGCGTCTGAATAGCGCTGGCTCCGTGGGTGTGGCCGCATTAGCGGATAATGAGCTGAATCATGGACTTCTGACATGGCTCTCTTTTCATACAGATTACATAAACACAGAATGTTTGTTTTCGATTTGACTTGCACGATTTAAAACCTGACATTTCAAACCTGACGTTTCTTTAGACACAAGTCTAATTTTTTTTGTGATTAGTATTCACAAAGTTACAGTTCATTTTCTGAGAACTATCAGATTGGACTTCGTTCAGAGGGAGACGAGAGATCACGCATCATGTTAGTTTTCTTTATTTTACAAAAAGCACAACATTTTGTTTTTACTCTGAGTGTACACAAATAAAAGAAGATATTCCACAGATTAAAATGGTGTATAACTCTTAATTTTATGTGCAACATTGACGGAGTATTTTGAGTCTCTTTCACACTGGTAAGAAAAAAACCGCGGTGGTATCGCCGGCGATACCTCAGAGTGTTAAGTACTCACCCTCATGTCATTCCAAACCTGCAAGACCTTCGTTCATCTTTGGAACACAAATTAAGATATTTTTGATAATTTGAGAGGTTTTTTTGTCTCCCATATCTTACTACATTCAAGGTCCAGAGAAGTAGGAAAGACATTGTTAAAATAGTCAACATGTCTAGTCAGAATGCCGACTTTGTATTGGCCTGCTCCTGCGTCAGCATCACAAGCATGCGTCATGGTGCTCACATGAACAGCGTCGGCCAATACTGAGCCGTCGTTTGGACGTAAACACAAGCTCTGCATTACGTTCACTGTGTCAACTGCGTAAGAGACTGACAGGGAAGAGGAAAAATTTAATAAAATCATAATTTTTGTGTTTTTGTGGCTTCATAACATTGTTGAACCACTGTAGTCACGTTGACTATTTTAACAATGTCCTTACTGCATCTCTTGACCTTGAATCTGGTCATTTCGTTGCTTTCTATGGGAGATAAAAAAACCTCTCGGATTTCATCAAAAATATCTTCATTTGTGCTCCGAAAACGAATGAAGGTCTTGGGGATTTGGAATGACATGAGGAGTGAGTAATTAATTTAACTTTTCGGTGAACTAACCCTTTAAAACAACTCTTAAACAAAATCTTAAAGAAAAATTCGTGCAACCCCTACTTGTGTGACAGGGCAACTGCAGTTTTATTTATGACAGCATAGGGTGGGTGTACCTATTAAGTCCACCAAAATAAAAAAGTTTAAGTGTTTTTTCGTAGATATTGACATGGTTTATAAGAAAATCATTTGTTAAAATGCAAGATTTTTCTCTCATTTGAAAATGTATTAATTAGTTGATCTACATTTTAGAATATAAAATTAAGATATTTTATAAATAATGTCAGAAGTCTGGCATGGGCTTAATTAGTACTTTGGCATCATTTAGGCCAACGTGTTCCAGATAAGCCCACATCATGATTGATTCACAAAATATAAAAATGTATTGATTTTAAAGCAATAAAACATTGATATATTTATTCAGTGACAGCGAAGTATTAAAAAAAAATCATTTTACTAATGTTTGATTAGAGCCCTGGGTGGAATGGGTAGGTGTTAAAGGTGCTCTAAGTGATCCTGGGTGGAGTAACTTCCTGTTGACGTTCAAAGTGTTGTCAAACAAAACAGAGGCTAGCTAGACCCTCCCTCCTCATCCCCCTCCCCTCCGTGCTTCCTGAAACAGTCATGAACGCGCATTTAAAATCATTCTTGTCGATTATTGGCTGGAGCATGTTTATTATGTTTTGTGGTCCAGGCTGCACCAGTTTGTTTTTATTGCCATTTTTGGAGCTTGTGGCGACTACAGAGACCGCGTTTTTTTACAGTGTGCTCAGGGGACAGGCAGCTAGCGGATAGTGAGGAGATGTTTGCTGTATGTGACAAAAAATTTTTTGGCCTAAAAACACCTGACATCACTTAGAGCACCTTTAAAGGGATAGTTCACCCAAAAATGAAAATTTGATGTTTATCTGCTTACTCCCAGCGCATCCAAGATGTAGGTGTCTTTGTTTCTTCAGTAGAACACAAATGAGGATTTTTAACTGCAACCGCTGCCGTCTGTCAGTGGTATAATGCAAGTCAGCGGGAACTTGGACTATAAGAGTAAATAAAACACGACAGACAAATTCAAATTAAACCCTGCGGCTCGTGACGACACATTGATGTCCTAAGACACGAAACGATCGGTTTGTGCGAGAAACCGAACAGTATTTACCTCTCATTTTTTTACCTCTAATACACCACTATGTCCAACTGCATTCATCACTCGATTCGTTTAGTCTGATCGCACTCTGACAGCGGCAGTGATGTCTCACGCATATACTTCAATGAGAGTAAGACATCACTGCCGCGATCAGAAACTGAAGAAACAAAGACACCTACATCTTGGATGCTCTGGGGGTAAGCAGATAAACATCAAATTTTCATTTTTGGGTGAACTATCCCTTTAATGGTTGGGGGTCCAGATCGGTGGTCTGGAGCCTTATGATGGCTTGACTCTGGAATTGTAGCTGGAGTCAAGCTAGAAATTTGACCAGGTGTATCTCTGGGAAAAAAGCCAAGTTGGGGCTCCATACTCCCGGCATTGGGGGCCCACTGGGTGACTCCTCCATGCCTCGGAGTGGGTCCTGAGTTGTGCCTAGTCAAAGCTGGACAGGAAGTGGCAATATCTTGGAACCGGACAGTCTCAGGTGCCTCGGTACTGTGGGGAAAGTTGGGTCCCTCTGGGACCTCTCCATGCCCGGAGTCTCGAGCCTTAATTCGTCTTGGCTCCTGAGTTATGCCCGGTTATACACAAGGAACTTAAGGACAAAACAGGCTCAATTTAATTAATATGTGTAAATATGTCTAAATATAGTTGTAAATTAAGATAGTAAGTAAGGTAAGGTTAGTAAGTTAAAAGCACACAAAGAAATGTTATCATTAAGAGTTTCACTCTGACAATTGAGTTAAAAGTAAAAGTTTGTAATAAGAGGATTCCTTATTGAAACATAAGATGGGCTTAAATGGTAAAAAAAAAAAAAAAATGGAAAAAATGTAAGATATGTTTACATAGACATGCAGTGAGTTTAAATATAATCTGGACTAAGTATAGTAATTTTCATTGTGCACACATTGAGAAAGGTTAAGATTTTTTCATTCAGGGTTAGCTTGTGTTTGCTATAGTTTGCATGTGTTTTGTGGTGCTGTACCATTTAAGCCCATCTTTTAAAAAAAAAAAAAAAAAAAAAAAAAAAAACAAATTTTATGAAAATAATTTGTTCTACAAAACAATGTATGATGTATTTATTTTGTAAATTAATGTAAAATGAATCACAAAAGATTTATTGTTTGTAGATTATATGCTTAATTCTTTTGCAGGCTATTTTTCAGTAAGGCTAATAAAACTTATCTAATAAAACTTATCTTTTGATTTAAAGGAAAATTATAGAAAATTAGTACTATTTGTTCTAGGGGTGTAAAGGTTCTCGGTAACAAAAATCGAACCTTACCGTTCTCCACCCATGATTTGGCACGCACTTGCACCGTGGTGCAGACAAAACAGTCACTCTTTGTAAAGAGGACAAATTCATAGAAAAATTGTCAACATGCCCGTCTTAGCAAATATCCTAATAAGCAAACATAGTCAGTTATGTCTTAAGTGAACATAAACAGTACACATGCTGAAAAACTGCATGTGTAACAGTATGTACTGGATCATGCATTATGTTAAAGAGAAAATAATAGTAATATTCCTGCTGGCTGTGTTTTTAAAGTTAATCAAACAACAAATGACACAGAAATCACTCATTGCTCTTGACTGAATAGCTTTGGTAACTTCAATAGTGATTAATCTTTATTTAATTTATACAGTGAAGATAATATGCAGCGTTATTTTATATTTGATTACTTTATTCAATTTCTATACCTGAAAACTACTGTTAGATACCTAAATAACCTGAAAAGCACTGTTTATTTTATTTGAATCTTTGCTCTATTGTATTTATTTGTGCTGTTGCTTGTAGTTTGATTATTTGATCTTTTTATTTTTGTTTGACAGTTGAACCGTACTAAAACCGTGACCCTAAAACCGTAATAAAAACTGAACCATGAGTAATTTGAACTGTTACATCCCTAATTTGTTCATACACAAAAAACAATACATTTATCTCTTATTTAACATAATATCAATGTACTTTCCAAAGAAATGGCTGAACATTGCAGAAATGTTGATTTCTGAGGCGCTCTGAAACAATGTTTTTGGATGCCTTTGTGTGAGGTCCCCTGAGACGGCATGCACATGAGGGGGGCTAACTCAACAATGCCAAATGTGATTGGTATGCAATAAAAAATGTCAGTAAAGTAACAAATCACTGGATTGGTTAAAATAATGAGCAGCATAAAACATGATTTTCTCTTTTTTTCATTTGACTTCAGAGTTAAAAGTTGGCTTAAAGGGTACATAGGCTTAATGGGTACACATAAGCTTAATGGGTACACTCACCCTTCTTAAAAAATACTTCTTGAATATCTACCACTGTTGCATCATCCAAAAATACATCAACTATCCCTTTAATATTCATTCACCAGTATTCTGCTTGCTTCCAAATTCTCACACTCATACACCACTCAAACCTTCCGTAAAATAATCTTTCATAAACTTAGGAAAGGTTGAAGTGAACTACAAGGACATTCATGGGCTTTGTTGCACATGATGCGCTGTGAGAGACGTGGGCTTTGTTTGATGTTACACTTGCAGTGTGCGGTCTCACCCATCGGGATTTTCCTTACAAATGCTCTACGAAGTCATCATTTATGTGGTTTGGAATGCAGTGGACTTATATATTTAAAATATGAACCTCACTAACAGAAGGCTGCTTTCAATTTCAAATGCTGACACGCACTTTGTTTGAAGAGTGCCTGCGCATGTGGCTGTGTGCGACTCTGTGTAAGTGGTTTAATGTACTTCTATGACGCAAGATTTGTGTAAACACAGACAGTTTTGTCTTAAGGGATTAAACAGACAGGACAAACCACATTACTACTTATTTCAAAAGAGATCCGTGCATGAATGCAGCTTATTAGATCTCCCGTTGTCTATGATGTCATAATAACAATCAAGTTAATCAAGTCAACAACAGTAAAGATGAAGAAAAATCACTCACTGTTCTTGAATGGAAAACGTTCAGATAATCTTTAATACTGAAAGCACTCTTTGTTTGTGTTTGTAATAATGTTTCTTTGCTCTTTATTATTTGCTACTTGTATGTTTTGAAGTTACATTAGTTTGAAATTCTTAACATACAATTGTTTTCATTTATTTTTTTCAATTTGTAGTTATAAAAGTACTTAAATTAAGGTAACACTTCATTTTAGGGTCTTTTAACTAGTTGCTTATTAGCATGCATATTAGAATATTGGCTGTTTATTAGTAATTAATAAGCACATATTAATGCCTTATTCTGCATGACCTTATTCTACATTCTTAATTCAACCCAATAAACTTAACAACTAACTTACTAACTATTAATAAGCCGTAAAATTAGGTTTATTGAGGGAAAAGTCGTAGTTAATAGTGAATACATGTTCCTTATACTAAAGTGTTACCAAAATTACTATTAAAAATGTACTTAATTACTTATGTAAGGATATGTAAATGTAGGGATTTTAATATTTTCAAGTCAGTAAATGAATGAATTAATAAAAAAAAGTAGTTTGCACCACTCGCACCGTGTAAACATGTGACTTGTTAAAACGATACTCGAGTTAGAGTACTCGTGCTTTGTTACCTTTTTTTTTTAAAGGACATAAATATAAGTCTTTTATTTACAAGTGTTAATTAATTGACACAATGTTTTCAACAGTTATGCCTTTTACATGTAAAACCATTAAAATAACAGGTTTAACATGGTCAAAACATGTAAATTGACACAATATTATAGCCTTAACGTCTGTGTCTTTGACGTTAAACAATATGTACATATACATATACACATTAAAGGGATAGTTCAGGATAGTTCAAGATGAAAATTCTGTCATTAATTACTCACCCTCTTTTTAGTGAAATCTGAGAGCTTTAAAGAGATCGTAAATCACATTCATATGAATTGAGTGGTTTAGTTCAAATTTTCTGAAGAGACTCAATTGCTTTATATGATAAACAAAATGAATTAGGCTTATATTCACATATTAACATTTATCAGCAAACATAACAGAAGCTCAGCCAAACCTGCTTGAAGCATGAGAGCAAACCTCTTGCCGAAGCTCAAATGTGCTGCGTAACACACGAGAATTAACCTCACTGGTTCTTGCATGTCAAGCAAACATGCTCAAGCTTCTGTTTACCACAACTGATGTGTGTGTTGATGAATGTTTATATGTGAAAATAAGCATCAATTCAATCGGTTCATTATATAAAGTGATCGCATCTCTTCTGAAATTTTGGACTAAACCACTCAATTCATATGGATTACTTTTATGATCTCTTTATGAACTTGTTGAAGTGTCAAACTATCAGTTTGCATAGCTATTTTTGGAGGGACAGAAAGCTGATGGCAAAATAGCCATTGTGAGCACCCTTCTGAATCATAAAATGCCAAATGGAACAGCCTGTGGTCTTGTGGAGAACATGGGTATGCTTGGTTGAAAGCCTACTAGATTACACGTCAGTAGCTAGTGCACCATTTGGGACAAGGCAAATGGCATATTGAGAAGATACTCATATAGAATTCCCTCTTATTTAATTAAATCTTCCCCCTCCACTGTAGATCTCAACAGGATGAGATCACACTTGTTCATCTGGTATAAAAAAAAACAAAAAAACATGTTGATGTTACTTTTTTTTTTTTTTTTTGGATCCTGCATTCCTTCAGTTCTGAACTATTTACCTTAACTCCTGTTAATGGAGCTTAAACTGTCAAGTCTCCAGTGGTTAAACACTTTAAAATCCCTCCTTGACATTGTTTCAGCAGATTCCTCTTTTTAATCTGGTTGGCACACTTGAAATTTTGCATCAGGCATATTTGTAAAACAGAGCAGATTGTCCCTTTCAACTGAGTCATGGAAGTCATGGAGCACTTTCCAGAGTTTCCCCCCAGAGTGCTATGAATGTGTGCTGTGCCAACAATCTGTCTGTTATCATGCACTATTGAGAGCGCTCAGGCACAGAGAATAGCCTATTTAGATTGAGCCCAGGGAGCTGAAATAAGGCACAGAACAAGCCATCAACTCTAATCTTTGACGTTTTACCCCAATTAACTGAATACTGTGAGTCCCACAAGACCTTTGTCATGCACATGTACAACTTCAATGAAGCTGAAGACATTCATGCGCTGGAGGAGGCCTGTCACAGTGTTGAGATATAAGGTGGGCCAAGTGATATTCCTGGGGAAGAGTAATTTAAAAAAAATTGAGTATGACAATTTTTTAATAATATGGTTCCAAGTTACTTAAGAAATTATTTTTTGATTGTGAGAGAGCAACATACCTATGACACTAGGGGTAGGTCTTTTTTTATCCTCACCAGTTTTTTAAAGTGTATGGGATACTTGCTTTTTTGTACAGTTTGTAAACTTTTGTAAAATTCAAACCAAATCAGTCTCCCTCATCATGAGGAATGCTTGCAGGTTCACCACATAGTAGTGGGAACTTTGATTACATAGCTGGGCCAGGCTCTTAGAACAATGTGAAAGTATGCTGGCCTGAACTCTATGCACGTATTGCTGAAGGAAAAGGCTTGCAGGTCCCCCACCCTCTTGAACGCAGTAAGGAGGGCAGTCTTCATGGAAAGGGCACCATGCTCAACTGACTCAAAGTGTTATAACGGATCTCTCCATAGGGCCTGTAAGACCAAAGAGAGAAAAGAGGATGAGGCGCAGTCTTCGAAGATTTAACCTCTGCCCCTCTCTCAGGAACCTGATAATCAGGTCATGTTTCTTCATGAGGACCTGCCATCTACTGTGTCATCGTTTGCTGCTATTGTAGCAAAACTTTGAGGGTAGAAGCAGATAGCCACTTCTCCAGGCCCTCTTAAATACCTTCATGGATGCCCTCCCCACCCCCCACCCAAAAGAACACTACATCATGAGAAGGTGCCATTTTAAGGCATGTAGCAGGGCAAATATCACGTTCAACAACTCTAGGCAGTTGATGTGCCAGTGCAGACGGGGCCCCTGTCCAGTGCTCTGAGATTTCACGTCAGTTGCATATAATGCCGACCATAAGATAAAGTAATGATAGCACCACAAATGACAAACCATATTCAGCTAGCTTTTTATTAGCCTTATAAAACTCGATCAACTGTTAAAACAAAACACCACAACTAGTGGAGCCTAAAATATATATTTAAACATATGTGTAACTAACAACACACACACCCCTAACCAATAACAGTTAAACTCTTGTAACCTAACAAGGCGCAATATTTAATTAAATTATAAAATAAATATTAAACAAACATAGTAATAAAAATATAGCTGCAAGCAGCAATTACGGGGCCAAGCAAAAAAGGCACAGCAAGCCAGCCAAGATGGCTGGGAGCATCAGACCAGCTGCAACAGTAAGCAATTAAAGACCTATTAGGATCATTTTAGGCAAAAGAGCTGAAAAATGATTTATACAGTCAATAATAAAGATTTAATGGTTTATCACTTTTGATCAATAGGTGGTGCTGTGACCAAATTAATGTGGTATGGTCAGAGTGAGGTAGCAATGACACTCGCTAAGGATATGACTCCCGTGAAAATAAGTCAACCAGATCAAAAGTTATAAACATATGAAAAAAACACTAGGTGGCGCTGGTTTGAAACTTCTCAGGCTCCTTCGGGACCTTGTGCTGATGACTCATACCGAGTTTCGTAACAATACGCTAATGCGTTCATAAAATACAGCATTTTTGCACAAAATTCAAAATGGCCGACAACCAAAATGGCTGATATGGGAAAATTGGATATCATTCGACTCGGCATGATGCCCCTAATCTAACAAGACCAAATTTATGATTTTTGGACAAACATATTTGAAGCTATAAGCAAAAATAATGGCTATTTTGGCTTTTTTGAATCTCCAGACCAGTAGGTGGTGTTGCGACGAAACTCAGCATGTAGGCTCTGGTCTTGCTTGGGATGATTTGTACGAAGTTTGGTCTAAATATGATCAATCATTGCAGAGATACAGCCATGAGTCCAAACTGGGTGCTCTGTGTTAAATTAATTTGCGTGTTTTTTGAGAATGGTTGAGTTTATCAAAAAGCTTTTGATAACTTTTTGCCAGAATGGTCTGAAGATGATCTGGTTCAATTTTCATAATAATCAGACCAACAGCCTAGGACGAGTTCGAAAAAGTAGGTTTTTCGCAAAATTCAAAATGGCGGACAAACCATAAGTCGAAACCTAGCATGTTTGGTATCGTTAGACTCAGCAGGGATTCAGGAGTCTAACGTCATGACTCTTTTGAAAATAAGTTGACCACACCCATATTGATAAGCATTTGAATATTTGATTTTACCACTAGGTGGCGCTGGTCCGAAACTTCTCAGGCTTGTTCAGGGCATCGTGCTGATGACCCATACCGAGTTTTGTGGTGATATGCTAATGCATTCATAAAATACAGCATTTTAGCACAAAATTCAAAATGGCCGACGGCTAAAATGGCTGATATGGTAATAATGGATATCACTCGACTCGGCATGATGCCCTGAATCTGACGTGACCACATTTATGATTTATGGACAAACCATTCAGAAGTTATTAGCATAAATAGACATTTTTCGTATCTCTGGGCCAGTAGGTGGCGCTGCACCAAAACGCTGCAGGTTGCCTCAAGTCATGCTTATGATGACATGTACCCAGTTTGGTCTGAAAACGATAAAGCATTGTGGAGATATAGCCTCAAGTCTGATTTTGCGAACTTTTTGTTTAATTCATTTATGAAGTTTTCAAGAACGGTTTGTTATATCAACAAGCTTTTGATAACTTTTTGTTGGCATGGTCTCAAGATGATCTGGTTCAATTTTGATGATAATCAGAGTAACAGTCTAGGAGGAGTTCGAAAAAGTAGGTTTTTCGCAAAATTCAACATGGCGGACAAACCATAAGTCGAAACCTAGCAAGTTTGGTATTGTTGGACTCAGCAGGGATTCTGGAGTCTAAGGATATGACTCATTTGAAAATAAATTGACCACACTTAAAGTGATAAGCATTTGAATATTTGATTTTACCACTAGGTGGCGCTGGTCCGAAACTTTTCAGGCTCGTTCAGGGCACCGTACTGATGACCCATACCGAGTTTTGTGACGATATGCTAATGCGTTCGTAAAATACAGCATTTTAGCACAAAATTCAAAATGGCCGACAGCCAAAATGGCTGATATGGTAATAATGGTATTCATTCGACTCGGCATGATGCCCCGAATCTGACAAGACCACATTTATGATTTATGGACAAACCATTCAGAAGTTATTAGCATAAATAGCCATTTTTCATATCTCCAGACCAGTAGGTGGCACTGCGTTGAAACACTGCATGTTGCCTCAAGTCATGCTTGTGATGACTTGTATGAAGTTTGGTCAGAATACCATAAATCGTTTTGGAGATATAGCCTCAAGATTGATTTTGCGAGCTCTTCATCAAATTCATTTGTGCCCTATTCGAGAAAGGTTCGATCTATCAAAAAGCTTTTGAGAAGTTTTTGCAGTCATGGTCTGAAGATGATCTAGTTCAATTTTGGTGATAATCGGAGTAATGGTCTAGGAGCAGTTCGAAAAAGTATGTTTTTTGGAAAAATCAAAATGGCGGGAAAATTTTCATGACGGAAAATGACGTCATAGGGTGCATTCAAATCGGCATGAGCCAAGGAATCAGAGGACAAAAGAATTTTGTTTCTAGCCCTTACGGTTCAAAAGTTATTAACATAAACAGAAGTTCAACTTTGCACAGCTGGTGGCGCTAGAGGGATTGAGTTAGAGACACCAAATTAGCTATAGACACAGTTCAGACTGTCCTCTATCAGTGTGCCAAATTTCATAACTTTTTACCATACGGTTCTATGGGCTGCCATAGACTCAAGAGCGGAAGAATAATAATAATAAATATAGCTGCAAGCAGCAATTACGGGGCCAAGCAAAAAAGGCACAGCAAGCCAGCCAAGATGGCTGGGAGCATCAGACTAGCTGCAACAGTAAGCAATTAAAGACCTATTAGGATCATTTTAGGCAAAAGAGCTGAAAAATGATATATACAGTCAATAATAAAGATTTAATGGTTTATCACTTTTGATCAATAGGTGGTGCTGTGACCAAATTAATGTGGTATGGTCAGAGTGAGGTAGCAATGACACTTGCTAAGGATATGACTCCCGTGAAAATAAGTCAACCAGATCAAAAGTTATAAACATATGAAAAAAACACTAGGTGGCGCTGGTTTGAAACTTCTCAGGCTCCTTCGGGACCTTGTGCTGATGACTCATACCGAGTTTCGTAACAATACGCTAATGCGTTCATAAAATACAGCATTTTTGCACAAAATTCAAAATGGGCGACAACCAAAATGGCTGATATGGGAAAATTGGATATCATTCGACTCGGCATGATGCCCCTAATCCAACAAGACCAAATTTATGATTTTTGGACAAACATATATGAAGCTATAAGCAAAAATAATGGCTATTTTGGCTTTTTTGAATCTCCAGACCAGTAGGTGGTGTTGCGACGAAACTCAGCATGTAGGCTCTGGTCTTGCTTGGGATGATTTGTACGAAGTTTGGTCTAAATATGATCAATCATTGCAGAGATACAGCCATGAGTCCAAACTGGGTGCTCTGTGTTAAATTAATTTGCGTGTTTTTTGAGAATGGTTGAGTTTATCAAAAAGCTTTTGATAACTTTTTGCCAGAATGGTCTGAAAATGATCTGGTTCAATTTTCATAATAATCAGACCAACAGCCTAGGGCGAGTTCGAAAAAGTAGGTTTTTCGCAAAATTCAAAATGGCGGACAAACCATAAGTCGAAACCTAGCATGTTTGGTATCATTAGACTCAACAGGGATTCAGGAGTCTAACGTCATGACTCCTTTTAAAATAAGTTGACCACACCCATATTGATAAGCATTTGAATATTTGATTTTACCACTAGGTGGCGCTGGTCCGAAACTTCTCAGGCTTGTTCAGGGCATCGTGCTGATGACCCATACCGAGTTTTGTGGTGATATGCTAATGCATTCATAAAATACAGCATTTTAGCACAAAATTCAAAATGGCCGACGGCTAAAATGGCTGATATGGTAATAATGGATATCACTCGACTCGGCATGATGCCCTGAATCTGACGTGACCACATTTATGATTTATGGACAAACCATTCAGAAGTTATTAGCATAAATAGACATTTTTCGTATCTCTGGGCCAGTAGGTGGCGCTGCACCAAAACGCTGCAGGTTGCCTCAAGTCATGCTTATGATGACATGTACCCAGTTTGGTCTGAAAACGATAAAGCAATGTGGAGATATAGCCTCAAGTCTGATTTTGCGAACTTTTTGTTTAATTCATTTATGAAGTTTTCAAGAACGGTTTGTTATATCAACAAGCTTTTGATAACATTTTGTTGGCATGGTCTCAAGATGATCTGGTTCAATTTTGATGATAATCAGAGTAACAGTCTAGGAGGAGTTCGAAAAAGTAGTTTTTTCGCAAAATTCAACATGGCGGACAAACCATAAGTCGAAACCTAGCAAGTTTGGTATTGTTGGACTCAGCAGGGATTCTGGAGTCTAAGGATATGACTCATTTGAAAATAAGCTGACCACACTTAAAGTGATAAGCATTTGAATATTTGATTTTACCACTAGGTGGCGCTGGTCCGAAACTTTTCAGGCTCGTTCAGGGCACCGTACTGATGACCCATACCGAGTTTTGTGACGATATGCTAATGCGTTTGTAAAATACAGCATTTTAGCACAAAATTCAAAATGGCCGACAGCCAAAATGGCTGATATGGTAATAATGGTATTCATTCGACTCGGCATGATACCCCGAATCTGACGAGACCACATTTATGATTTATGGACAAACCATTCAGAAGTTATTAGCATAAATAGCCATTTTTCATATCTCCAGACCAGTAGGTGGCACTGCGTTGAAACACTGCATGTTGCCTCAAGTCATGCTTGTGATGACTTGTATGAAGTTTGGTCAGAATACCATAAATCATTTTGGAGATATAGCCTCAAGATTGATTTTGCGAGCGCTTCATCAAATTCATTTGTGCCCTATTCGAGAAAGGTTCGATCTATCGAAAAGCTTTTGATAACTTTTTGCAGTCATGGTCTGAAGATGATCTGGTTCAATTTTGGTGAAAATCGGAGTAATGCCCTAGGAGGAGTTCGAAAAAGTATGTTTTTTGGATAAATCAAAATGGCGGGAAAATTTTCATGACGGAAAATGACGTCATAGGGTGCATTCAAATCGGCATGAGCCAAGGAATCAGAGGACAAAAGAATTTTGTTTCTAGCCCTTACGGTTCAAAAGTTATTAACATAAACAGAAGTTCAACTTTGCACAGCTGGTGGCGCTAGAGGGATTGAGTTAGAGACACCAAATTGGCTATAAACACAGTTCAGACTGTCCTCTATCAGTGTGCCAAATTTCATAACTTTTTACAATACGGTTCTATGGGCTGCCATAGACTCAAGAGCGGAAGAATAATAATAATAATAATAATAATAATAATAAGAAAACTAACAGAAACAATAGGTGCCTCCGCACCTTCGGTGCTTGGCCCCTAATAAGAAAACTAACGGAAACAATAGGTGCCTCCGCACCTTCGGTGCTTGGCCCCTAAAAACTAACAATAACAATAGGTGCCTAAGCACCTTCGGTGCTTGGCCCCTAAATATAGCTGCAAGCAGCAATTACGGGGCCAAGCACAAAAACGGCACAAGAAGCCAGCCAACATGGCCGTGAGCATCAGACCAACAGCAGCAGTGAGCAATTAGAAAAAAAAGTTATTAGCATTTTTGTCAAGTTTGTTATAACTTTTGAGCACGAGGTGGCGCTGGTCCGAAACTTCTCACGCTGCTTCAGGGCATTGTCCTGATGACCCATACCAAATTAATGAATTTTGGTCAAACCCATCAGAAGTTATAAGCAAAAATAGCCATTTTTCATATCTCCACTCCAGTAGGTGGCGCTGCGCCGAAACACTGTATGATGCCTCAGGTCATGCTTGTGATGACACGTACCAAGTTTGGTCTGAATATGTCAAAGCATTGTAGAGATACAGCTTCAAGAGTAATTTTTGCATCATCTCTCAAATTCTTTGCTCCGGTATACGAAAACGGTTTGACTTATCAACTTGAAATCCATAACTTTTTGTCGGCATGGTCTGAAGATGATACGGTTCAATTTTGGTGAAAATCGGAGCAAAGGTCTAGGAGGAGTTTGAAAAAGTAGGTTTTCAAAGAAAAACAATATGGCGGACAGGAAGTTCAGCTGAATATGGCAAATTTCTTCTAGAATATCTATGTTCTCAGCATGACCCAAGGAATCTATTGAGACCAGTTTCATTACAATCGGTAGATATAATCAAAAGTTATTAGCATTTTTGTCAATTTTGTTATAACTTTTGACCACAAGGTGGTGCTGGTCCGAAACTTCTCAGGCTCCTTCAGGGCATTGAGCTGATGAGCCATACCGAGTTTCGTAAAGATACGCTAATGCGTTCGTAAAATACAGCAGTTTAGCACAAAATTCAAAATGGCCGACGGACAAAATGGCCGATATGGGAAAATTGGATATCAGTCGAATCGACATGATGCCCCGAATCTAACAAGACCAAATTTATGATTTTTGGAGAAACCCATCAGAAGTTATAAGCAAAAATGACAATTTTTCATATCTCTGCACCAGTAGGTGGCGCTGTGCCGCAACACTGCATGATGCCTCAGGTCATGCTTGTGATAACATGTACCAAGTTTGGTCTGAATACAATAAAGCGTTGTGGAGATACAGCCTTATGTCTATTTTTGCAAGCGCTACGTACAATTCGTTCGCTTGTTTTATGAAAACAGTTTGAGGAATTGACTTTTTCTTGGCATGCTCTGAAGATGATCTGGTTAAATTTTCGTGAAAATCGGAGTAACGGCCTAGGAGGAGTTCGAAAAAGTACGTTTTTCAGAAAATTCAAAATGGCGGAAAAAATTTCATGACGGAAAATGACGTCATATAGTGCATTCGATTCGTCTTGAGCCAAGGACTCAGGGGAAAAAAGAATTTTGTTTCTAGCCCTTACGGTTCAAAAGTTATTAACATAAACATAAGTGCAACTTTGGACAGCTGGTGGCGCTAGAGGGATTGAGTTAGAGACTCCAAATTTGCTATGGACAAAGGTCAGACTGTCCTCTAACTGTGTGCCAAATTTCACAACTTTCCCGCAAGCTGTTCTATGGGCTGCCATAGACTTCAAGAGCGGAAGAAGAAGCGGAAGAATAATAATAAGCGTACGGAACGCCAACAATAACAATAGGTGCCTAAGCACCTTCGGTGCTTGGCCCCTAATAAGAAAACTAACAGAAACAATAGGTGCCACCGCACCTTCGGTGCTTGGCCCCTAATAAGAAAACTAACGGAAACAATAGGTGCCTCCGCACCTTCGGTGCTTGGCCCCTAATAATAAGAAAACTAACGGAAACAATAGGTGCCTCCGCACCTTCGGTGCTTGGCCCCTAATAATAAGAAAACTAACAATAACAATAGGTGCCTAAGCACCTTCGGTGCTTGGCCCCTAATAAGCGTACGGAACGCCAACAATAACAATAGGTGCCTAAGCACCTTCGGTGCTTGGCCCCTAATAATAAGAAAACTAACAATAACAATAGGTGCCTAAGCACCTTCGGTGCTTGGCCCCTAATAAGAAAACTAACGGAAGCAATAGGTGCCTCCGCACCTTCGGTGCTTGGCCCCTAATAAGCGTACGGAACGCCAACAATAACAATAGGTGCCTAAGCACCTTCGGTGCTTGGCCCCTAATAAGCGTACGGAACGCCAACAATAACAATAGGTGCCTAAGCACCTTTGGTGCTTGGCCCCTAATAATAATAAGAAAACTAACGGAAACAATAGGTGCCTCCGCACCTTCGGTGCTTGGCCCCTAATAATAAGAAAACTAACGGAAACAATAGGTGCCTCCACACCTTCGGTGCTTGGCCCCTAAAAAGAACGCCAACAATAACAATAGGTGTCTCCGCACCTTCGGTGCTTGGCCCCTAAATATAGCTGCAAGCAGCAATTACGGGGCCAAGCACAAAAACGGCACAAGAAGCAAGCCAACACGACTGGGAGCATCAGGCTAACTGCAGCAGTGAGCAATTAAAGACCTATTAAGATCATTTTAGGTAAAAGAGCTGATAAATGATAAAAAATGAGGATTTACTGGTTCATCACTTTCGACCAATAGGTGGCGCTGTGACCAAATTAATGTGGTATGGTCAGAGTGAGGTGACAATGACAATCGCAAAGTTTGGTGTCAGTATGTCAAAGCATTGCAGAGATACAGCTTCAAGAGTCGTTTTTGCATCATGCCTCAGATTTGTTGCTCTGGTGTACAAAAACGGTTTGACATATTGACTTGAAATCCATAACTTTTGTCTGCATGGTCTGAAAATGATACGGTTCGATTTTGGTGAAAATCGGAGCAATGGTCTAGGAGGAGTTCGAAAAAGTATGTTTTTAAGGAAAAACAATATGGTGGACAGGAAGTTCAGCCAACTATAGCAAATTTGATATCCGTGTTCTCGGCATGACCCAAGGAATCTACTGAGACCAGTTTCATTAAAATCGGTAAATATATTCAAACGTTATTAAAATTTTTGTAAATGTCATAATAACTTTTGACCACAAGGTGGCACTGGTCCGAAACTTCTCAGGCTCCTTCAGGGCATTGTTCTGATGACCCATACTGAGTTTCGTAACGATACTTGAATGCGTTCATAAAATACAGCACTTTAACACAAAATTCAAAATGGACGACGGCCAAAATGGTTGAAATGGGAAAATTGGATATCATTCGACTCGGCATGACTCCATGAATCCAACGAGACCAAAGTTATGATTTTTGGACAAACCCATCTGAAGTTATAAGCAAAAATAGCCTTTTTTTTATCTCCGCACCAGTAGGTGGCACTGCGATGAAATGCTGCATGATGCCTCATGTCATGATTTTGATGAGATGTACCAAGTTTGGTCTAAATACGATAAAGCATTGCGGAGATACAGGTTCAAGAGTTTGTTTTGCATCATGCCTTAAATTCGTTGCTCCGGTATACGAAAACGGTTTGACGTATCGACTTGAAATCCATAACTTTTTGTCGGCATGGTCTGAAGATGACACGGTTTAATTTTGGTGAAAATCGGAGCAACGGTCTAGGAGGAGTTCGAAAAAGTAGGTTTTTAAAGAAAAACAATATGGCGAACAGGAAGTTTAGCTGACTATGGCAAATTTGATATCTATGTTCTCAGCATGACCCAAGGAATCTACTGAGACCAGTTTCATTACAATTGGTGAATACAGTCAAAAGTTATTAGCATTTTTGTAAATTTTGTTATAACTTTTGACCACAAGGTGGCGCTGTGCCGAAACTTCTCAGGCTCCTTCAGGGCATTGTCCTGATGACCCATACCAAATTTATGAATTTTGGTCAAACCCATCAGAAGTTATAAGCAAAAATAGCTATTTTTCATATCTCCACTCCAGTAGGTGGCGCTGCGCCAAAACACTCTATGATGCCTCAAGTCATGCTTGTGATGACACGTACCAAGATTGATCTGAATATGATAAAGCATTGCAGAGATACAGCTTCAAGTGTGTGTTTTGCATCATGCCTCAAATTCATTGCTCCGGTATACGAAAATGGTTTGACTTATCAACTTGAAATCCATAACATTTTGTCGGCATGGTCTGAAGATGATATGGTTCAATTTTGGTGAAAATCGGAGCAACGGTCTAGGAGGAGTTCGAAAAAGTAGGTTTTTAAAGAAAAACAATATGGCGGACAGGAAGTTCAGCCGACTATGGCAAATTTGATATCTATGTTCTCGGCACGACCCACGGAATCCACTGAGACCAGTTTCATTACAATTGGTGAATACAGTCAAAAGTTATTAGCATTTTTGTAAATTTTGTTATAACTTTTGACCACAAGGTGGCGCTGTGCCGAAACTTCTCAGGCTCCTTCAGGGCATTGTCCTGATGACCCATACCAAATTTATGAATTTTGGTCAAACCCATCAGAAGTTATAAGCAAAAATAGCTATTTTTCATATCTCCACTCCAGTAGGTGGCGCTGCGCCAAAACACTCTATGATGCCTCAAGTCATGCTTGTGATGACACGTACCAAGATTGATCTGAATATGATAAAGCATTGCAGAGATACAGCTTCAAGTGTGTGTTTTGCATCATGCCTCAAATTCATTGCTCCGGTATACGAAAATGGTTTGACTTATCAACTTGAAATCCATAACATTTTGTCGGCATGGTCTGAAGATGATATGGTTCAATTTTGGTGAAAATCGGAGCAACGGTCTAGGAGGAGTTCGAAAAAGTAGGTTTTTAAAGAAAAACAATATGGCGGACAGGAAGTTCAGCCGACTATGGCAAATTTGATATCTATGTTCTCGGCACGACCCACGGAATCCACTGAGACCAGTTTCATTACAATCGGTTAATAGAGTCAAAAGTTATTAGCATTTTTGTAAATTTTGTTATAACTTTTGACCACAAGGTGGCGCCGGTCCGAAACTTCTCAGGCTCCTTCAGGGCATTGTGCTGAGGACTCATACCGAGTTTCGTAATGATACGCTAATGCGTTCGTAAAATACAGCATTTTAGCACAAAATTCAAAATGGCCGACGGCCAAAATGGCCGAAGTGGGAAAATTGGATATCATTCGACTTGGCATGATTCCCCGAATCCAACGAGACCAAATTTATGATTTTTGGCCAAACCCATCAGAAGTTTTAAGCAAAAATACCCATTTTTCATATCTCCGCACCAGTAGGTGGCGCTGCACCGAAACACTGCATGGTGCCTAAGGTCATGCTTGTGATGACAGGTACCAAGTTTGGTCTGAATACGATAAAGCGTTGCGGAGATACAGCCTTATGTCGATTTTCGCAAGCACTACGTACAATTCGTTCGCGTGTTTTTCGAACACGGTTTGAGGAATCAACATGAATTCCATAACTTTTTGTCGGCATTGTCTGACGATGATCTGGTTCAATTTTCGTGAAAAATAGAAGTAGAATTTTCGTGAAAATTGGAGTAACGGCCTAGGAGGAGTTCGAAAAATTACGTTTTTCAGAAAATTCAAAATGGCGGAAAAATTTTCATGACGGAAAATGACGTCATAGGGTGCAATCGATTCGGCTTGACCCAAGGAATCAGAGGAAACAATAATTTTGTTTCTAGCCCTTATGGTTCAAAAGTTATTAACATAAACATAAGTGCAACTTTGGACAGCTGGTGGCGCTAGAGGGATTGAGTTAGAGACTCCAAATTTGCTATGGACATAGATCAGACTGTCCTCTAACTGTGTGCCAAATTTCATAACTTTCCCGCAAGCGGTTCTATGGGCTGTCATAGACTTCAAGAGCGGAAGAAGAAGAAGAAGAAGAAGAAGAAGAAGAAGAATAAAAAAAAAAAAAAGAACACCAACAATAACAATAGGTGCCTCCGCACCTTCGGTGCTTGGCCCCTAATAATAAGAGTACGGAACGCTAACAATAACAATAGGTGCCTAAGCACCTTCGGTGCTTGGCCCCTAATTACAGAGCTCTATAAAATTATACTAGTAAAAACTTTGCAGATTTCCCGCCTACAAAAGTGCATTTCAAAATAAAAGCCCTGTGGTTCTAAAGTATCCTGAAATATTTTACAGACTTAGGTAACATATTAATCATGTTCACATTAAAGCAAAATTAAGATGATGCCTGGAATGAAAGCCTATATTTAGTCGTTATATTCATTCACCTTTGTATATTGGTAAAGCTAAGAGCCAAGAACACTCCATATCACTGGACATAATCGGTGCGTTCCAAACGGGATATATCGCCCTCCGAAGGGCACTTCGGAGTGAAAATAATCATGGCCGCCATATTGAAGGGTCGTTCCAAACCGAAGTGCTCAAAACTGGCCACTTCAAAGGGCCCTTTGGAATGAAGGATTTCGAAGGGAACAACTGATGGACACTTCTGGCCCCCATGATCCTTTGCACAGGGAAGTTTGACGTCACAGAATGGGTACAGGAGGCTAGGAGTTCGATTTTAACTATAAAGGTATGTATAATATTTTTATGTACTACTGTAATATTTATACGAGTTAGATTTGGTACATTATTATGGTCAAAACGACATTGTACTTCAACAAAAAAACTTTACAGCTCCCTTTATCAGTCCATTCAAATGTTTAAAATACATATATACAATATAGCCTACATGCGATAAACCTAAAATAAATAAATAAATAAATAAACTAACGTTAAACAAAGGGCGCAGCTTGCACAATCTACTCCTCCTTGATTGTCTCGTTAAGATGACGCAGAAGTGCGTTCCAAAAAAAGAGTTTTTTTGACCCCTACACCCTTCATCCCTTCGAAGCTCTCACTCCGGAGGGTAAACCCTTTGAAGGGATTAGGGCATAGGGATGAGCCCTTCCGAATGGAACGCAGGGTATATTCACCTTATTCCGCCATGCCCATTTGTAATTCTCCGCTCTTCTGCATTTTGTCATCCGACTTCCGCTAAACTGACTCGGCACATCCGGTAGCTAGATCAGTAATTAAAAGATTGTTTATAGCGAGCTATAACTTTAGAGAAATGACAAATAACGTTAATGCAGTAAATGTTTCAAATTGGGAGCACGGAGAAAACTTTATACGACGATCAGATAGTCTCATATCGTCACTGTTAACGGCCGTAACTGGTAGACGATATGAAGAAGTGGCCAGAGTAAACCATGGGACTGTCAGGAGTTGATGGAGCAGCATGTAGAAGGTGTAGGTGAAGACGACTGGAATTATTTTAAATCAGTTTTGTTAAAGATAACTTTGTGATTTGTATTTTAGAAAATGTGTAATTTAATAAGTTGTGATAAAATCAGTCGTAAGAGTGTTTGTTGTTATCAGGAAGCTAGACACCTTTTACTGACCTTCATGTAGAGATAATGTTTCACCATTTAATTTTCATATGCAATAAACCAAGATAGAATTAATTTGCAAACTTGACATGACTTATTCTATTTAAATCAGAATACTTCATCCCTTTAAATTGTAAGAGCTCACATTATATGGTTTTATTAAAAAGATACTGACAGCTAACAGTATCTGGCCAGTAATCTGGCCACATTGTAAAGATTAAAAAAAACCATCACATATGATCATATTGTAAAGGTTTATAGAAATAATTTTAAGATAGACAACATTTGGTCATATTGCAAAGGTTCATAAAAATATCTACATACACTATTTACACTGATTAGTTAAAGCAAAACCACAGCACAGACAAACATACCTAAAATCAACATTTATTCATCCTCTACATCAGAAATTATGTTGCTCAGAAGGGTAAAATGGGCAAATTCTCTAAATGATCAATTTTAGGGGTGAGGTTAATTTGAACTGTTGTAAGAAAGGATTTTGAAGATTTTCAGTCATATGACCCATGTACATTAGCGATGCGCCTGGTGTTGGTGGTGTCTTCTTTAGAGAGTTGCGTGCGTCTCTTGGTGAATGCTGGAATGACAAGTTTCACCTTCCTTTGATATTCAACAGTGTTTTGATCTGTCTGCATTGACAACATTGTATGCGAACTGAACTTAGCTGGATGATGACATCACTGTTTACTCCAGTGCTGATATAGATAAATTATCATCCTGATATGACCACCCTATACACCCTAATGATCACCCTGCAATAAATTACGACGCAGCTCCATCAGAGTCATCAGGAGCTGATCCCAAGTGTGCAGCTGGAAACTGTTGGTGTATATATTGGTAAGGTGCTCGCCGACTGAATGAATGGTGGTTGTTTCTCAGCAGAGTTGAGCAACAGTACAATGGCGCCAGCTCAACGCATTTCATTCTCATATCAGATGTAGGAGGCTTCAGATTGAGATGTGATTTTGAAGTGTAGTTGTGGTCAGAGACAGATGGATCCTCCCAGTGTGTTTCTGCATCACAGTTCAGGGTATGTGGATGTGATCATCCTCACAGTTGATCACTGACGCTCATCGATGCATCTGTGGAAATAATATAGCCATACACATTTTTTTTACATTAGTAATTATTGATCATGAGAATTAATATAAGTTTGCACTCATACTTTAACAGAACAGTGTGAGAGAGAGATGCATTAAAAACGAGACAGTATATACGCAATCTCTAACTCTAGTGTTAATAGTTAGGTCAATATCAATATGAGAGATGTAGCTAGCTGGCCTGCTATCACCTGCAATCTCTATAAATTACAGGAATAATGTAAGTAACTTAAGCTATTATTAAACTATAATGTACCACAATCCTATCTTAAATATGTACCATTGTACTATCTTACATTTGAAATATATAGGTGGCAATTGTAATAATGCGAGATTCGTTGTATTTTGTGAACTGCTCTTTACTGATCTTAACTGTATTCATAGAAGGGACTTCACAAATCTAACGTTAGGTTAACATGTACATGGCTAGCTAAGTTAGCTTACCTGAATCTGACAACCTGTTCAGCATCCGCCGTGACTTATTTACCGGAACATCGTTGCCGAGCCATTTCTCGGGGAAAGGGTGTTTGTCAGTCGGCCTCCCGTCCAACGAACACACTTGGGTGCTTGGGTGCTTGGGTGGTCACTTCAAGTTTAGCGCCTTCAGCCATTGCCTCAGGTGCTCCTCGTCTTAAGGTGGTGGGTGTAAATTGTAAAGTGCACCACAACACTCGGACCGCTTCACATTGTATTCGTAACATCGTTGATGCCGTTTCAACTGTTCTCTCTTCTTAATCTAATTGTTATGACAGCCCCTAACTGAGCATATAATACTCATCTACCGTTACAGCTATAGGATTACCGCTAGCGACTACTAGCTTAGGTCCCTCAACCGGAAGTAAGATGACAAAACGAACGTAATGGCGCCACCCTTGTTGTCGCGGAAAATAAGGTGAATACCCCAGTTGAATATGCATAAGGCACGATTAGCATAATAATATGTCGCCGAATACAGAGCTCTGTAATACAATTGTTACTAGTAAGAATTGCTATTGTAGAGCTCTGTAATTCAATTTGTACTAGTAAGATTGCAATTACAGAGCTCTCTAATTCTAATTGTTACTAGTAAGAACTGAATTATGGAGCTCTGAAACTTAATTCTTATTAGTAACAATTCAATTAGAGAGCTCTGTAATTCAATTATAGAGCTCTATAATCAAAATGTTACTTTATTTAATTATTACTAGTAAGAATTGCAATTAGAGAGCTCTACAATTAAATTCTTACTAGTAACAATTTGATTAGAGAGCTCTCTAATTCAATTGTTACTAGTAACAATTGAATTAGAGAGCTCTGTAATTCAATTATAGAGCTCTGCAATTACACATATCTTTAATGTGTATTTTTACTAGTAATAAATCAATTGAAGAGCTCTGTAATTCAATTGTTACTAGTAAGAATTCAATTAGAGAGCTCTATAATTGTAATTGTTACTAAGAATTCAATTAGAGAGCTCTATAATTGTAATTGTTACTAGTAACAATTGAATTACAGAGCTCTATAATTGTAATTGTTACTAGTAAAAATTGAATTAGAGAGCTCTATAATTGTAATTGTTACTAGTAAGAATTCAATTAGAGAGCTCTATAATCCCAATTGTTACTATTAACAATTGAATTACAGAGCTCTATAATTAAAAATGAATGGAAGTCAATGGAGACATATGACTAGTAATAAATGAATTGTAGAGCTCTCTAATTGGAATTGTTACTAGTAACAATTGAATTAGAGAGCGCTATAATCATAATTGTTACTAGTAAAAATTGAATTATAGAGCTCTGTAAATGTAATTGTTACTAGTAAAAATTTAATTGTAGAGCTCTATAATTGTTATTGTTACTAGTAAAAACCGAATTAGAGAGCTCTACAATTATAATTGTTACTAGTAAAAATTGAATTATAGAGCTCTGTAATTGTAATTGTTACTAGTACAAATTAAATTATAGAGCTCTTTAATTTAATTGTTACTAGTAAAAATATAATTACGACGAGTAACGCTGGAACGTTTTTATGCTGAAACGGCCTTCCATACCAAGCGGCAACCTCCCCCAGTCTCTTGTGAAGCCAATACGGAAGTGACTTAAACTGCGATTCATCGACTGGCCGCTAGGGACAGGCTCCAAAAGAGAGCAGAATCTCATTGAGTTCCATGTTAAATTGGCCAAGTTTACAGCAGAAAAAAACATGTTTACAAGTTGGTTCAAATTGTGGTTTTGGACTATACTGCTAATTTTGCCCTTCATGACAACTGTGAGGGGGGTGAATTTTTTTCTAACTCATTCTTTTAAATTATATTAAGCCTTAAAGTTCTGCATAATTAAGGGTGTGGTCACTTGAGTGACAGGTAGATGCCGCTGCTGTCTGTGAGCCGTCACTTTACCTCTGTTAATTCCAGCTGCTGAATTTGGCATCTCAGCCGTATTTGTGCTCGATTATTTTATACAATTATAAAATATGGCTTGCTGCATAATATTCGAGACGGATGTGTGTCTGTGTAGATGTGCATGCATGCGGAAGAAACAGAACACACATTGTTGGATCGTGGCATTGGCTAAAAGTTTTGTTTGTGAGATTTACTACAATGACAATACCAGGAGGATATACAACTCTGACAGCACTGCTTGGATATTATAACTAAAACTGCTGCACTATTTTGAAAAAATATACTTTGGACACGGGCTCATTTGTTTGTTAGATTACATTCAGAAGAAATGTTATGCAAACAATGGATAATATATCAATATTTCATGGACAAAAAGTACTGTTTTTTGTTTTGCAATGGACATATTTTACCCAAGTGCCACAGATTGGATTCATCTCGCGATCTCTATTATAAAGGTATGAAGTCCCATTTTAATTTTCCATGTTGTTATTTGCACACCCAACACAAATTACTGGTGTTGGAGCATCTATATCTTAAAAAAAACACCGTAGATTGACAGTAAACCTTTAGAACTTTCTAATGATAAAACGTATCTTCATTAATAATTTAGATAGTATCTAGATAGATAGCTCCTTTGCTTGCTAACATGGTCATGTCGAGCTAGGCGGGCGTGGTTTCAGCAACCAGTCACATAAGCTCAAACCACCTCCCCGCCTTTTTGCCCATTTTCAGTTATCCGGGAGTGACGTGCGGTGACGCGCAGCTAAGATGGCCGCGGCCTCATTTACGCGTCAAAACCAAGTGGCAACCTCCCCCTGTTTCTTGTGAAGCCAATACGGAAGTGAATTAAACTGCAATTCATCGACTGGCCGCTAGGGACAGGCTGCAGAAGTGAGCAGAATCTCATTGACCATCATGTTAAATTAGCCAAGTTTACAGCAGAAAAAAACATGTTTACAGTCTGGTTCATATTGTGGTTTTGGTCTATACTGCGAATTTTGCCCTTCATGACAACTCTGAGGGGGGTGAATTTTTTTATAGCTCATCTGTTTAAATTATATTAAGCCTTAAATTTCTGCATAATTAAGGGCGTGGTCACTTGAGTGACAGGTATGCCGCTGCTGTCTGTGAGCCGTCATGTTACCTCAGCAGCTCATTTCAGCCGCTGAATTTGGCATCTCAGTCGTATTTGTGCTTTTTTCTGTATTATTTTATACAATATATGGCTTGCTGCATACTCGAGACAGATGTCAGTCTGTGTACATGTGCTCACATGCGGAACACACGTTGTTGGATCATCGTGGCATTGGCTAAAAGTTTTGTTCCTGAGATTTACTACAATGACAATACCAGGAGGATATACAACTCCGACAGCACTGCTTGGATATAACTAAAACTGCTGCACTATTTTGAAAATTATACTTTGGATACGTGCTCATTAGTTTGAGAGAACATTTGAGAGATATACATCTGGTACATATTTATATATTTTACCCAAGTGCCACGGATTGGATTCATCTCGCGATCTCTATTTCATTATAAAGGTATGAAATCCCATTTGATTTGTGTTATTTGCACACCCCACACAAATTAATTAGCCTACTGGTGTTGGAGCATCTATAACGTTATCGTAAAAAAATCACTGTAGATTGACAGTAATCCTTTAGTACTTTCTAATGATATTGCTATCTTTATTAATATTTTAGATAGTATCTAAGATAGATAGGGCGGGCGTGGTTTCAGCAACAAGTTGCATGGGCTCCAACTTCGTCCCGCCTCTTTGCCCATTTTCAGTTATCCGTGAGTGACGTGCGGTCACGTGCAGCTAAGATGGCCGCGGCCTCATTTGCGCGTCAAAACTGCTATTCAGAACTCTATGGGTGACGTCACGGACACTACGTCCATATTTTTTTACAGTCTATGGTCAAAACCAAGCGGGAAGGAAGTTGACCGGAAGTTGAAGTCGGCCGCGTGCTGCCATCTTGTAGCAGAACTTCACTTGCGTTAGCATCCCATTGACTCCCATTCATTTTGGCGTCACTTTGACAGCGAATAACTTTAAATCTGAGGCGTTTAAAGACTCCATTTGTCCATTATTTATTTCTAAAGATACACGACAATGTATAAAGGGCTCCATTCCCAGCTAACACATGACGTAACAGTTACGTAATGTATTCGTACTTTTTGGTAATTTCATGACTTACTAACTGACAACGTAACTACGACGTCGCATGCCAGTAATTTCATTACCTTCAGATTACCATCTCACAATGTCGTCAGTACGACCCCCTAACGTTATAAGATTACCAAGGACGTTCCAGATACGTACTCTATTCGTAATATATTGGTAATTCCATGACTTACTAACGTAACTACAACGTTGTATGCCCGTAATATTATTACCATCAAATAACCATATCACAACGTCATCAGTACGATCTCCTAACGTTATAAGAAAACCAAGGACGTTCCAGATACGTACTCTATTCGTAATATAATGGTCATTCCATGACTTACTGGCAACGTTACAGCAACGTCATGTGCTGGTAATTTCATTATACCATCATTTACGCGTTCTTTATAAGTTATTATTACCAGAATTTGCCATTTAAAATGTGTAATTAAAGGTCAGACACAAGACTGAAATGTCCCTTAAGAAAAAAAAAATTTCTTTTCACCAAGTCAGAATATGGATGATTGCTTTTTATATATAGTGACGTGACATACAGCGCGCGCCTCCACAAATGGAGTGCGCGCCGCGCGCACAGTATGTTGACAAGAGAGTAAAGTTAATTTTTCTGAGAGAAGAATTTATTTTTCCGAGGTGACAACGAATAAATGGCTTTTATAAAAATGTATAAAGTTAACTTTGGAAAGACGCAAAACCTTTTTTTATTGTTATGTTTACGTTAGTGCCAAATACTCCTCGCTGCAGACTGTAGCGCGATGACGTCACGTATTTTGACGTCACGTATGTGTTACCGCGCATGCGCAAAGAATGACGTATCGTCTTGTATGTAATACGCATGCGCGCCAATGACGTCACGTATGTGTCACCGCGCATGCGCGTAAGTTAATGGCACCTTATATACTTATTTTAATAGTTCCTCTGTCATGGTTGTTTATTTTTGTGTATTATATTTTTGGACAGTTTCTGTCGCTTTGGCAATACTGCATGTAAAACATTTATGCTAATGAAGTAGTTAGAAGTTAAACTGACTACATAAAGTATATTTTCAGTCTCTACCAACTAAACCAAAAAAATAATCAAACTGATAACAGTGATAACTTTCTTTTGTGTGCGGGTATAATATATATATATATATATATATATATATATATATATATATATATATATATATATATATATATATATATAAATAATAAATATATACACAATATATAAATAATATACACTATATATATATATATATATATATATATATATATATATATATATATATATATATATATATATATATATATATATATATATATATATATATACATATGTAATATTTATATGTAAATGATATAAATGATATATAAATACATACACATAAATTATATAATATATCTATATCTCTATATATCTATATATATATATATATATATATATATATATATATATATATATCTCACATGAAAATTCCTTCAAATCTTCTGAAATTCCCCTCCATCATTAAAAAAACAGTCAACAGAGCAATAGCCCTCAACTTCCTTAACTGAATAAAATCCTCGCAGGACTCCCCTTCTGCCATCACCAACATACCCAGGTGGGCAGTCCTTGAACAGAAAAAGAGAAGAGTAGAGAGAGCTGGTATTGGTTTCACTTTATTTCTTGAACAGCACAAATAACAAAACAGAATTGTTTTGAAAATAATTCTACTCTTATTTTTACTTTTCAATTTAGAGGTGATGAAACCCCCCTGCCTGTTGATTACTTGACCAAGGTAAGTACAGTATAAACTCCTATCAATCTATAAGTTTCCTTTTTTAGTATATCTTACAGTGGGGATCGAAAGTTTGGGAACCCCTTTCAGAATCTGTGAAAATGTGAATTTTTAACAAAACAAGAGAGATCATACAAAATGCATGTTATTTTTTGTTTAGTACTGTCCTGAGTAAGATATTTTACATAAAATATGTTTGCATTTAGTTCACAAGACAAAACAATAGCTGAATTTATTAAAATATCTCCGTTCATAAGTATGTGAACCACTGATTCTCAATACTGTGTGTGGTTACCTGATGATCCATGACTGTTTTTTTGTTTTGTGACGGTTGTTCATGAGTCTCTTGTTTGTCCTGAGCAGTTAAACTGAGCTCTGTTCTTCAGAAAAATCCTCCAGCTCCTGCAGATTCATCAGTTTTGAAGCATTTTTGCATATTTGAACCCTTTCCAGCAGTGACTGTAGGATTTTGAGATTCATCTTTTCACACTGAGGACAACTGAGGGACTCAAACACAACTATTAAAAAAGGTTCAAACATTCACTGATGCTCCAGAAGGAAACACAATGCATTAAGTGCTGGGGGGTGAAAACTTTTTGAATTTGAAGATCAAGGTAAATTGTACTTAATTTTTCTTCTGGGAAACATGCAAGAATCTTCTGTTGCTTCTGAAGGGCAGTACTAAATGAAAAAAATTATATTTCAACAAAATAAGAAAAATGTGGACATCTTCATCCTGTTCAAAAGTTTTCACCCCCCGACTCTCAATGCATTGTGTTTCCTTCTGGAGCATCAGTGAATGTTTGAACCTTTTTTAATAGTTGTGTTTGAGTCCCTCAATTGTCCTCAGTGTGAAAAGATGGATCTCAAAATCATTCAGTCACTGCTGGAAAGGGTTCAAATATGCAAAAGATGGTGGAAAACTGATGAATCTGCAGGAGCTGGAGGATTTTTCTGAAGAACAGAGCTCAGTTTAACTGCTCAGGACAAACAAGAGACTCATGAACAACCATCACAAAACAAAAAAACAGTCATGGATCATCAGGTGACCACACACAGTATTGAGATCCAAGGGTTCCCAAACTTTTGAACGGGGTTATTTTAATAAATTCAGCTATTGTTTGTCTTGTGGACTATATTTAAACATCTTTTATGTAAAATATCTTACTCAGGACAGTACTAAACAAAAAATAACATGCATTTTGTATGATTTCTCTTGTTTTGTTAAAAATTCACATTTTCACAGTTTCTGAAAGGGGTTCCCAAACTTTCGATCCCCACTGTAAGATATACTAAAAAAGGAAACTGATAGATTGATAGGAGTTTATACTGTACTTACCTTGGTCAAGTAATCAACAGGCAGGGGGGTTTTCATCACCTCTAAATTGAAAAGTAAAAATAAGAGTAGAATTATTTTCAAAACAGTGTTATTTGTGCTGTTCAAGAAATAAAGTGAAACCAATACCAGCTCTCTCTACTCTTCTCTTTTTCTGTTCAAGGACTGCCCACCTGGGTATGTTGGTGATGGCAGAAGGGGAGTCCTGCGAGGATTTTATTCAGTTAAGGAAGTTGAGGGCTATTGCTCTGTTGACTGTTTTTTTAATGATGGAGGGGAATTTCAGAAGATTTGAAGGAATTTTCATGTGAGGTATATATATATATATATATATATAGAGATATAGTTATAGATATAATATATAATTTATGTGTATGTATTTATATATCATTTATATCATTTACATATAAATATTACATATATATATATATATATATATATATATATATATATATATATATATATATATATATATATTATACCCGCACACATACATAATATAAAAAAAATATAATGTGTGATAATCTGTATGTGTAATTAATTCATAATTCTGTAATTATAATTGTAAAAGAGAGATATGCTTTGTTTTGAAATAAAAGAAAGTTATCACTGTTATCAGTTTGATTATTTTTTTGGTTTAGTTGGTAGAGACTGAAAATATACTTTATGTTGTCAGTTTAACTTCTAACTACTTCATTAGCATAAATGTTTTACATGCAGTATTGCCAAAGCGACAGAAACTGTCCAAAAATATAGTACACAAAAATAAACAACCATGACAGAGGAACTATTAAAAAAAGTATATAAGGTGCCATTAATGTTTACAGTAATATTGCAATATACACAGTGAAGTGCAACAGAATGTGGAAATAACCTTTTAAATAAAATACTATAGACACACACATCCGTAATTCCTCATTATATAATTTTACCTCAGATGGCATGTTCAAAACAATGGATATGTGTACTCAGTTTTGCCGCTCTGTTTTTTTTTTTTTTTTTTTTTTTTTTTATTATTAGAATTTTTATTACTATGTTCTTGTTGTATTTGTATTGTATATGTGAACTGGAAGCTTCAGCACCAAGTAAAATTCCTTGTGTGTGCAAGCACACTTGCCAATAAAGCTCTTTCTTTTATTATTTCTTTGTCGTTTTCAACATTTTTACATATTAACTTGTGCCAAGTTTTCGCATGCGTTTTAAGGACGTGGAATGTCACACACGACGTCAAAACACGTGACAATACCGCGTAACTCATATGACACACATGCGCTGTCAACATGTTATGGCGCATGCGTTTTAAAGACATGCAATACGTAACATACGTGACGTCAAAATACGTGACGTCACCGCGCTACAGTCTGCAGCGAGGGGTATCTCGTTAGTGCTGGTGGCCGTTAGAGTTGCCATGGCAACCGGGAAAACATTCAAGCTGCTGGAGAGGACAGTGTCACGTTTCTCCGTGTTTCTCGTCAGTTTTATAGCAATGAAGTTCAACAACTGCGTCAGATTGGTTAAGTACCATTACCCACAGTCTACCTTAAGTACTTTATGTTAATATTTTTACCTCTGTGATTGAACGTCTGAAATATATGTTGGCAAAATGTTACGCTAGCATAGCATATGTTTTTAATGATACTGAGTGCAAAACGTCTTGAATGCTTTTATTTTATGTTTCGCTGTAGGCGATATGTTTTTATTTATAGTTTGGGTGTATTTCATTATTTTTATTTGGATTTTTGTTCATGTTCTGCGTGTTTTTCAAAATAAATGAATTGAATTCATTTTGAGCTCTGCATTCATTGTTCACAGCTGTTGGAATAGCCTTTAAATTAGTTTGGGCAAATGAGGACATAAATTAGGTTAAACTACTGCATGTCTGCCAATAGAAAAATAAATAAATATAAAAATTACCAACTGATTATCAACACACAACCATTGATACACAACGTTGCCACGACGTCGCAGTTACTAACTGGCAACGTCACAAAGTTACGTTGTGGCAACGTATCCGGGAATTTCACTTTTCCGGTTGCCACAACGTAACTAGTTACGTCGCCACGACGAAAGTTTGGTCACCAAATTACGTTGCAGTTATGTAACAGTCACGTATTTTGGTTAGCTGGGTTACCTTCTATGTTACATTATGGCCCCGTAGAAACAGTTTTTGTAAAAATAGGCTAACGATTGCGTCATAACCACTCGACTCTCTGTCGCACAGTAGAGAAATTACCGTACAGACAGGAGGAGAAGCTCGCAGGCAATCGGGGAGACGTCAAGAGAGAAGCCCATAGATATAGAGTCCATAAAAGCAACGGGACAAAATATTTCAACAACGTTTTTGGGGAATTGGAAATAATTCGGTATGTGGCAAGTGAATACATATGAAGTAGCTTTTATCCACGAACTTTAATAATTTATCTACTTCATTAAATAATGAAGTATGGGTAATGGCCGGTATATTGACGGGGAATGGAGAAATTATCAGGAAATTATACAGGCAGTGTAAGAAAAATCTCAATGTCAATCGCGGTTAACGTTCCTTTATTTATTTACAGATCTACGCTTGAAGATGAATGTGATCCCTTTCATCCTGGTCGGAAGCCATCTACAAAATGTCATAGCCTACATAACGTGAAATAAAGAAAAAAGTTTTTTGTTCAAGTGTTTTTGACCATGATTTATTAGCCAAAACTGCATGATTTAACACCTAGCTCACAATTATTTGAATATTAGCCTATGGGCAAATGTTTTACGTGAAGAGATGAAATCATGTAGAACAATAAGCAATTTTAAGAGACTATAAATGAACAGCCTATATTGAATCGATACGAAAATGACTCGAGGGGATATTGTATACTGACAGTATGGTTCCTGGGATTATGTTTTGGATGGGTTACTATTCGGTTTGATGTAGATAGAAGGAAACGAAATTTTTTTTAATGTGTGCGTTTATGCATGTATGTGTGCATGCTATTTGAATCACTTTTAATAATTTTGGATGATTGTACATGTTCTTTGTTATCTGTATATATATATATATATATATATATATATATATATATATATATATATATATGTGTGTGTGTGTGTGTGTGTGTGTCTTGAACATAATTTTACATAACTTCTTAATAGTATGTATTAACTTAAAGCTGCTGTAGGTAACTTTTGTAAAAAAATTTTTTTTACATATTTGTTAAACCTGACATTATGTCCTGACAGTAGAATATGAGACAGATAATCTGTGAAAAAATCAAGCTCCTCTGGCTCCTCCCAGTGGTCCTATTGCCATTTGCAGAAATACACCGCTCCCGGTAAGAAACAACCAATCAGAGCCAGGAGGAGTGTCTTAGCAGTGTCAATCAATCAAGCTCGCGTGCGCGCTGATCTCACCCCTCCCATGCACAGCGCCAGCGCATACAGGCTTCAAGATTACCGGTGTGCCGCAGCTTTGCTTATGGCGGAAAAACAATCCAAACTGCCAATTCCTCGAGTGGCACCTGCTCATAAAATAAAGACGGGTAAACGGAAAAAGACAGATGACGATGATAAAAAAGCCAAAAAGAAAGAATTAGATAGAGCCCGAAATAAAACGAGGGTAAATATCGGAGCGGCTTTTCCGAGGTGGAGGGAGCTACGTGTCCTGAACGGATTAAAAACCGATGCAGAGTCAGCCACATTTCTGCTTGACAAGTAAGTATCCCTGCTTGATTTGTTTAATTTTTTAAGAACTACACAACTAAGATAATTTCAAAACAGGACTGACAAATTATGTATGGCATGGTTTCTTGTAGATTTCAGGGTGGTCCTTTGCATATAACATCGTTTTATTTCGCCATAAGCAAAGCTGCGGCACACCGGTAATCTTGAATTTGACGCCTGTACACTGTGCATGAGAGGAGTGTGATCAGCGCGCACGCGAGCTTGATTGATTGACACTGCTAAGACACTCCTCCTGGCTCTGATTGGTTGTTTCTTACTGGGAGCGGTGTATTTCTGCAAATGGCAATAGAACCACTGGCAGGAGCTAGAGGAGCTTGATTTTTTCACAGATTATCTGTCTCATATTCTACTGTCAGGACATAATGTCAGGTTTAACAAATATGTAAAAAATATTTTTTTACAAAAGTTACCTACGGCAGCTTTAATATGGCGTACTGCCGTTACATTTTAAAATACTATACAAAATAATTCATCAGAATACTTACTCCTGCTCACTCACGCCAAAGAACTCCCCGCTCAAGCTCGTCGTCTCTGCAAGATTAACGATGGCAGTTTGCACGCACAGCTACTAGAAGATTTACATCTGTCAGACAGGTTGCTGACGTCATCAAGCTTAGTTTGAGTCTGCGCGTCAGAAACGGAAGTGCTAAAAATCGCTAAAAATGGGCTTCACTTGTCTCAATTGAGTTCCAATGGGGTCGCTGTGTCCATTTCTTTTACTGTCTATGGTCAAAACTGCTGTTCAGAAATCTATGGGTGACGTCATTTTTTTACAGTCTATTTTATAGACCCTTTTACCCAGCTAACAATTTTTGGTTCCCAGAACGTTCCGGGAACGTTCGTTTCTGGTTCCCAGAACGTTCCCGGAACGTTCCCAGAACAAAGATTCTAACGTTCCCTGTTGGTTCTCCAGGACAGTTTTCTTTACGTAAATAGAACGTTCCCTTTAGGTTAGGTTAACGTTCCAGGAACGTTCCCGGAAGGTTCCCGCTGGGAACGTTCCGGGAACGTTCCGGGAACGTTCGGGGAACGTTCCGGGAACGTTCTTAGAAGGTTCCCAGAACGTTCTCAGAACGTTCCCCTAACCTATACATCCAGATATTCAAATAACACAGTCTACAAAAAATAGTCTACTTAGTTTATTGCTCAAAAATAAAAGAATCATACGAATATATTATTACAATAAATTTCATTTACAGAAACAATCTATAAATAAGTCATATACATATTTTTTTAAACAACACATATCATACAATTCCATTGAAAACATATTAATAACCATGAACATGAAAATTCTAAAACTTTAAGAGATCATAATAATTTAATAAATGTAAACAGTTCCTATATCATATGCTAATTATTATCAAATATATCACGAGAAACTATAGTCATTGCTTATTGTTCAGAAAACATAAGAATTGTTTGAACCATGAATAATATTATTAAAATAATTATTATCGAATATGAGAAACTATAGTCATTGCTTATTGTCCAGAAAACATAATAATTGTTTGAACCATGAATAGTAATATTATTAAAATAATTTTTATCAAATATGAGAAACTATAGTAATTGCTTATTGTTCAGAAAACATAAGAATTGTAAGAACCATGAATAGTAATATTATTAAAAGAAATATAATTTGTATTTACAGAAACAATCTCTATAATCTATATACATAAACCATGAACATATTTTAAACAACAAATACAAAATTGAACGTAACAATCATGAACATGAAAATTCTAAAACTTTAAGAGATTATAATAATTTAATAAATGTAAACAGGTCATATATCATATGCTAATTATTATCAAATATATCACGAGAAACTATAGTCGTTGCTTATTGTTCAGAAAACATAAGAATCGTAAGAACCATGAATAGTAATATTATTAAAAGAAATATAATTTGTATTTACAGAAACAATCTCTATAATCTATATACATAAACCATGAACATATTTTAAACAACAAATACAAAATTGAACGTAATAATCATGAACATGAATATAATAAAACTTAGAGTTATAATAATTTAATAAATGGGCTATATTATCGTATACTAATTATTATCAAATACATCATGAGAAAGCCACATTGTTAATTTAAACAACATATTTACACATCATATAATGAAATATGAAAAAAATATTTCACCACACATCTTCAATTCCCCATCATCTGCAAATCAAAAACAAATACACGAAAAGGACATGAGTCAAATTATAAACATTTCACTGTGCTGTTGAGTAATAGTTATGTCATTGCAGTTTTGCCGATGTCTTGTGGACTGATTGTTATGCGCTGATATTATGATATGCATTGTAAAAATACATCACTCAGGTAGTACTGATATATGATACTACATAGGCTATTTTATTTCCCCTCACACTACAACAAATCTTTAAAACTTAATAGTATTATTCAGAACAGAACAAGAATGAAAAATCTAATATATAAACGTCAAGCCAAAATGAATTCATTTAAAACTTGAAACAGAAACCGGCGTTATAACCGACCTCTCTCATTTGGCACAAATCCAAATGTTATATCACCATGTATTTGGATGCTAAACTATTATTTAAACTCTGTGATTGTACACAGACTATTTAAAATGAGGAGTGTAACTTTTTATATAGTTGACTGTATTTTATTTTGACAATGAACAGGCTGCAATGTCAAGTTACTAAAAATTCTTATGTTGTGCGTGCCCGTGAGGCGCCGGCGCTATCACTTGAATTTTCTTATAAAAGCGGAAAAAACTTAAAATACTTAGAAGTTTATGGTCATAAGAGTAACATCATTCATTCGAATCTGTGAAGGGCTAGGCTTATTATTTTTGTACACTCACAATAAAAACAAAACATTGCTTGTAAAATAAAGAAAACAAAAGTAATTTTCGGCCGTCTCCTTTTCCTTTGAGCTTCTCAAAAATGAACCGAAACTCAGCATATAGACTATTACTTGTCGCAGTTTTTTCTTTCATTTTTTTTTTATCTGTTAATCGTTTAAGTGAAATATATTTCGCGTATAGGCATAGGCTGTTTATTCCTTTTATATGATTTTACCCTATTTTTTTCTCCGAGAAGCGCTGCCGGTGCGTGATGATGATGATGAATATGAATCCTCGTGTTCTGTTGTTTATTCTGCTATTTGTGCCTGTATTGTAGGCTAAAACTAAACCCCTGGATTTTTTGTCTTCATTCTAATTTTGTTTAATTATAATTTAGCATAATCTTGTCGGTTAATGAAAGGTGAAAGGATAATGATCGCGTCGGTTGAAAGTCAGGGGGAAAAAACGAAAGGATATTGACAAGGCAACATTTCTCATTTTCGTTTAGTTTAGGTTTTTCAACTATTATTTATATTTTATTATATTTCAGGTTTATTTCGATTAGCATAAATGTTTTTAATAGTTTTAGTTTTTGTTAGTTAACTATAATTGTTACAAATGTAGCGCAAAAGCGCAATAGGCTAGTGGCCATAGATGTGCTGGATGTGATGGCGCATGAGAAATATACGCATGACAAAGCAAGGAAGACTGTTCCAGAAGTCGCGATACAGTGTTTGGGTTAATTATTAATAACTGTGTGGATCCATTTGAGAAAAACGAGTCTCTAATTTTTCATTACTTGTTTAAGATTTATTATATATGCGAATATTTAGAAATAGTCTAGTTTTTAGGTCATAAATCTACTCGATAGAATTGATGAGTCATGCCATGATATAAACTGAATGTCAGAGTCATACTGAGTAATAAAAAAGAGCCTATTAATGACAAAACAATGGTGTAGGCTACCACCAACTCTTACTGACATAGCATTGATAATTGATAATCTCAAAACAAAATTAGCATTATTGCTTACCATTTTAAATGCCTGTGTGGGGCAAATTTTAGCACCATTGAAATAAGGTCTTCCACGTCAGCTGCCTTTAAAGACCTAAAAAGCTTTTGCGTTGCTCCTAGAAGAAAGAATAACATAGAAGGTTGATTTATGCGAAAATTGGTGTTAGATTTGAGATATGGTACCATAACAATATTTATTTTATTTCAAAGTGCAAAATACAAAACAATGATTGATAGTAGTTGTGGAAAAAAAAAACTTGCCTATAATTATATCACAGATAATTAAGTCTTTGAAGGCTAGTTTCCCTTTTTTCCCTTTTAAACTGTAGGCACTCAAGACGTTGTTTGATGCAACCTTGCGCAACATTTTGCGCACGGCTGCCCCTGAATTTGTTCCTCCAAGCGATCGAAGGTAGTTCATCTGTTAGAAAAAAACAAACAAAAAAATCATAATTAAACAACACTGTTATTTAGAATTTTGCCATTATGATAGCAGCTGAAAGAGTGTTTTGTTTGTTTGAATGAATGGAAACTGTTGAATCCTTGGCCTCATGAAAGTTTTTTAATGAGGAAGGGAAAGAGAGACAGAAGCGCGTTCATCTCCATTGTTAAGATTTACTGTACTTTGCAACAACACCTGTTCAAATATATTTTATTTTGAAATGTCTTTATCGTAATTATAGTTTTTAATTAATTGCTTTTAAACTTAACAAATAACTTCTGTTTAGGGTTTGTAACTAAACAAATCAATACATTTCATTTTAAGGCTTTCGCGCAACTTGTTTCCGTCACAACAAGGCAGACATGCACAGGTTTACTAAGAGCAAAAAATGTAAAATCAATAAGATAACTGAGGAATTAGTCATCAGATGCCATGTCCGTTATTTGCAGCAAAAATCTGCAAAAATACAGCAAAAATCTGTATCTCAAACAGATTAATTTAAATAAGTTATTTCACCACCTGCGTGACATCATTAACTAACGTTTGCATCCGTAGGCTACTATGTTAGTTAAGCTGGAGATCAGGGCTGGATTTCCCGATAACGTTGTTTCTTAGCGCGCTACGAAGACTCTAAAGGTAGACCTTAACTGAATATAGGCTACCGTTTCCAGGCGTGTTCCCCGAAATAACGTTGTCTCTTAGCGCGCTACGAAGACTCTAAAGGTAGACCTTAACTGAAGATGGGCTACCGTTTCCAGGCGTGTTCCCCGAACTATACCTTATGAGGTTGCTTAAGGTATATCTTCTTAAGTGCGACGTTACCAGGTGCTGTCCATGGCGGCCTGAAATGGTTGATATCGATGGCTCGAGAATCGATAATTCTCTCTATACAGGGTCTGCTTCACTGCGTTATGTGAGAAATCAGTGTTCTTCATAAAAAGAAGTACTTCGGAAGTAGAAATTGCATTTATCAGGACTCATGGGATGTTATAAAATTAATCCAAATTGCAAACTAAATCTACATTGTAATTTATCTACATTCTGGGGGCGCGGAGCTCCATCAGCGTGAGTTTAAGGCGACCATTATTTAGAACAAAGTTTTAATTCCTTGGAGACGCGTCATGCAGCTGACAGCATGTAGGTGTCGCGTTTATATCGTTTATTTATTTTTATTTTTTTATATTTACAAACTTGTTAACTATATCATGAATTTTATGATATATTCCGATTGTAAAATATGTGGAAGTGAATGTGTTTTGTTGCGTGATGAGTTTGCACGGCAGATAGAGCTGTCGGATATACGAAATCTTCCCCGAAATACATATAGCCTTAGTATGTGGCCGGTGAACAGCGAGAAGAATAGAGTAAACTTTATTGTTTCATAAACAATGTGTATCTGATATGAATAAAACACTTCGTCAAATTATAATTGAAAGGGTTATTGTTGCAGCTTCCGTAGACATCAGTGTAATTTGAATTTAACAAATTATAAATGTCTTTTTTATGCAGTAGCCTTCTTAATTCAAATGTGTATTTAAATGTCTGAAACCTAAAATAAAGAGCGATGAGGTTAAAAACACTGAATAGTTGTGATAACGTTATGACAAGCGCAGAGCGCGCGTCTGTCTCTGGATCAGCGCTAAAGCACATTTGAATTTAGCAGTGATTTTTTTGCATTTTATTCTTGCCATAATCCTAATCAAACACTGGGTGTATTACAGCTTCAGAATTATATTCGTATTGACTGTCAAAGTATAAGGTATAGCTAAGAGTGGTCCAGACCAACCTTACGAAAGTATGACTTACAGAAGGTATACTTAACTAAGAACGTTTCGGGAAACACATATTAACGTTAAGGTACAGCTTAAGGTATAATTTAAGAGCGACGTAGAGTTAAGAAGGTTTCGAAACCCAGCCCTGTTCCTTAGGAGGTTGCTTAAGGTATATCTTCTTAATTGCGACGTTAGGTGCTGTCCACGGCGCTGGTGCTGAATTGGTTGATATCGATGGCTCGAGAATCGATAATTAACTCTATACAGGGGCTGCTTCACTGCATTATGTGAGAAATACGTGTTCTTTATAAAAAGAAGCACTTCAGAAGTAGAAATTGCATTTATCGGGACTCATGGGATGTTATAAATGTAATCCAAATTGCAAACTAAATCTATAATGTAATTTATCTATATTCTGGGGGCGCGGAGCCCCCATCAGCCTGAGTTTAAGGCCGTTATTTTTGAACAGTTTTAATTCCTTTGAGACGCGTCATGCAGCTGACAGACATGTAGGTATCGCGTTTATATCGTTTTTTTCATGTTTAATTCAAAATATTCACCAACCATTTAACTATAACTTAAAAACACCGAATAGTTGTGATACATGGCAAGCGCGGAGCGCGCGTCTGGCTCTGGATCAGCGCTAAAGCACTGTAGATGTCGCAGATAAAGAGCATTTTCTCGCTGAATATTTTGGTCACTTGAAAGTTTATTTTTGTTATAAATGTTGTTATAAATAATTGAATACTTGTTTGGGTATTGTATATTTTATTTGCATGATAGCTAGCAATAGTGACATCTAGTGGAGTACATGACTAGCGTTTGATATGTGACTTTTTTTGCTGCGTGAGCAACGGAAAACATGAGGTGATGACACGAATTGAGAGGTGATCTGATCTGACACAAAGATTGAGAATTTGATAAGAAGATGTCTCATAATGTCTCCTGGATCCTTATTGGAAAGGCACACGGTATGTTTGCTTATATTTTGTTCATAATTTAAGGTAGCTATTGTGTGTATTATGTTTAATAAGCTATGGGCTTAATTGAACGACGTCATGGCAAAATTCACTTCACAAATTTGATTGTAATTTGTATTTATTTTCAGTTTTTTCACGGTGTTCATTTGATGGGTGATGTCGACTGTCTCTACTCCTAAGAAGAAGACATTAAAATTGAAGCAATCATAGGCATCAGTTGAACCGTGTTTTTTTTAGTCACGGAGAAAAAATTCAGGAGTCGTTATAGTGAAAAAACGTGTATTCACATTCCCTGGAAGAGTGCCAGATTTCATCGTGGAAAAAGAAAGATCGTTGTCAGACTTCGACGTGAAGAGCATCCAATCGACCCCGCTGGAAAACTGCAGCCATTGGTGATGGAGAAGATTCAGGGAGCAACGCGATTTCGTCGCATTGAAACTCCATTGTTTATCGTGACTGCATTCCTTGCCGTGCAGAAGAGCAACGCAAGAAGTTATTGCTGCAGTGACGAGATAGCCACAAGGCGACAACGTTGCAAAGTTTTATGACAATTCGGTTGTCAATAAGAGTTGCTACCTTTGGGTTCACAGGTCAGACTGTATCTTTTCAGCTTGAAATTTAATTTCTTGGTTTATGCTGCCTTAACATTTTTTTATAGTTGAAATTGTATGCAAATGGTTGAAACAAATATTTGCTTAGTTTATAGAAGTGTGTAACTTGTTTAATAATTGTCATTGAGCATTTTCTTGTGGTATTACAGCTTGCTATTAGTGTTTAAAGCTGAATAATAGTGTGGTTTAAAGACCAAGTGACCAAGTGATTAGAATCAAGTGATTAGACCAAGTGATTAAAGCTCTTGAAGATGAAAAGGCACAATTAGAGGAGAAATTAGAAACTGAAATTGATGTCTCAGACAGACAAAAATGTGAAGAATGCTTAGCTGAAGTTAATGCAGATCTGGAAGTTAAAAGAGACTCCAGGAATCATCATCATGAGTTGAGCAAGAAGTTAGGTGATCAGAAAGAGAAAGGCGTCCAACAGAAAAAATGCTTGAGTTGAGACGTGACGAGTTAGTTAAAAGAGAACGGAAGTTTATGTTCACATACTTAAACTTTAAAGCTGAAGCTCAGTTTATCAGATCTAAACTGAAAGAAGAGTGCTCTAAAACCGAGTTAGACAACATGATGGTAACTGCAGAAAAACGTGAAGCAGAGTTATATGAGAGCATTCGTGCATTGAACGTCCCATCTCAAGATATAAGAAGGAGAATGGATAGCTGCGCTTCGGTTACTAGTGAAATAACTGCACTGAAAAGAGGCTGCGCACAAGTTGGTACTAAAGTGTTTGATGCGGAGGCTGTAAAAGAAACACTCCTCCAGCTACTTCAAAGAGATGACGCCAGGTCAGTTTATGGATCAACTGTTTCGAGAGCTGAACGAGATAGTCAGCAGGGAAGCCATATGTCAGTAAAAAGAGCGGAAGCAGCGGCACGCTTAGCTGCGAAACGTGCTGAACTGAAGAGAGAAAAAGAAATCTCAGCTCAAAGAAAAGAGGTGCTAGCCCAACAAGAGAGGTTAAAAATGCTGGAGGAGCAAAGGGATCTTGAAGTCATGGAAGCTGAATACTTTGTGTATGCAGAAGTGGAATCAAGATTGAACGCTGAAATAGGAGATACTAAAGAGAGAAGCACATTGCCTCCATGTCAGCACCCTCTGCAACACAATAACCCTTCATGCATCAAGGTTTCCCAAGAAACTTTAGCTCAACCTTGGTCTGAAAAGGAGCTGGGGACGAAAGTAGATGAGGTCTTGTTAGTGAAGGCATTAAAAGAATCCCTGATGATGACCAAACTTCCAGCTCCAGAGCCATTCACGTTTACAGGTGATCCACTCAAGTTCACTGAATGGCGCACTTGCTTTAAAGCTTTGATTGAAACGAACTACACAACCCCAGCGCAGAGGCTGTTCTATCTTAAAAGGTACATAAGTGGAGATGCACTTAGTGTACTAGAGGGAACCTTTTATAGGAGTGATGAGGATTCATACACTCAAGCTTGGGATGCCCTGATCAAACGCTATGGACACCCTTTTGTAGTTGAAAGAGCATTTAGGGCAAAGCTGAGTAATTGGCCAAAAATCAGACCTAAGGAATCACAGAAGTTAAGGGAGTTTAGTGATTTCCTCATCTCCTGCAAAAATTCAATGCCTCATGTAGTAGGTCTAGAAGTTTTGGACGATTGTGAAGAAAACCAAAAATTGCTTCAATTTCTTCAACAGTTGGATGAAAGGGTTCAACACAACAAAGAAGGACATGTGGAAATGCCCTTACCTTTCAGAGAGCTTCCTCAATTACTAAACAATAAGCAGCATGCTACAGTTCATTTGAAGCATTTGAAAAGAAAACTGGAGAAAAGTCCTAAGTACAGAGAGGACTATTTGAGATTTATGAACAGTGTCTTTAAAGTTGGTGATGCCAAAGATGCAGATGCCACACCAAAAGAAGGCAATACTTGGTACATTCCGCACCATGGGAATAATTCTTAAGAAGCAGACATTATAATTGAAGCAAACAAAGGCATCAGTTGAAGCGTGTTTTTTCTAATCACAGAGAAAAAAATCAGGAGCCGTTATATATATGAATTTAGCAGTGAATATTTGCAGTTTATTTTTTTGCCATAATTCTAATCTAACACTGGGTGTATTACAGCTTCAGAATTATATTCGTATAGACTGTCAACAGTGATAAGGTACAGCTAAGAGTGGTCCTAACCAACCTTACGAAAGATAGTTGTACATTTAAGTGACTTATGTATTACCAGCTTGGTCCTTTTGTCCTTATTTCCCAGTTCTGTGTTTAGCGTATTCAGCTCATCCACAGTCTGGCATGGTCCATTTTCCAGGATGTCCCCCCCTTCCTCAGTCACTGTCACCGTCCCAGCAACAGCAGCCAGTATGCTTCTTTGCATCGCTAAGATGTCTTGCTGGGTTTCTGCAATGTCTTGCAGTTTTTGCAAGACTTTTGTGCGATAGTCTGTGAAGCAATATTGCAGATTGGTACTTGAAAATACAGTATAGTGTGAAAAATCAAAAACGTGACTTACTCTTTGTTGCTGCTTCTGAAGAACACTGGGGCTCTTCTAAGAGGAGCTGTGAGGCAGCTGTGGCATTACATTAGAATTTACTTTTCAAAGTTTAGAAGTAAATCACTCTATCTAGAATGGTTAATACAATAATATAATAATATAATGAAATTTTGTAAAATACCTTGAAGGGGTTGTGCCATACACGATAGCCGGGATGCTGGCGGTGATGCTTCTGCTGCAAAAATAAAATCCAAACAGACTTAGCATTCATAAGTTGAAGGGATAAGTATACATAAAAAAGAGAGACAAGTCAAAATGTATCTGTTGCCAGTGAGAAGGCAGAGAGAGAAATATTTTTTTTAATTATGTCTTTATACTTAAAAATATATTTGTATATTCTACAAACCATTGTCCAGAGGCTGAAAATTGGAGAATGGCTTATCTGTGAATATAAAATAAAAAGGAAAAGGCATCTAATAGGTTGGTTAAAAGTTATGTGTTAATCATGTTACATGTTTAACAACTTACATTTGGGTGGAAGAGGTTTTGAAAGGGTTTTATTCTCAGTTGGGAAAACTCTGCTATCATCTAAAATTAAAAACAGAGTTCACAAATAGAACTGAAATTAATAAAACAATTATGACACATCGTGCACTCCATAATGTTTGAGATAAATATATATATTTTTTCTTAACCCTTGTGCGATCTTTGTTTGGGGTACATTCAGGGTCTCTCTTTAAATCACTTTATAAAAGACCCACATTTCTAACTTTCATTCAAGTGGATAACATGGATAATTTGACATGGTTTAGTGTAAGATTTTTGCCCATCTTTTGGAAAATGCAGTTTTAAAAGTAAAAAAAAATCTTTCACCAGTAAATGGCTGCAGAGCTCCACCTTTTGATTTGTGCTATTTGACTAACTGAAATATATCTTTTCACAAGTTTTTTTTCAGTTGGATTCATATCTAAATATTATGAAATCACAATTATAAGAATAAAAATTACTTTTTGTCAAAGTTTATCTTTTTTTTTTTTTGCTGAATTTTTTTTTTAATAATCTTACATTACGATTAGACCCTGCTTAGAACATGGACAAAATTCATCCTCAAAAACATTATTGAATACTTACCATCTGAGGAGGAATCTGTTTCAGACAGATATCTTGTTGGCTTTTTGTGTGCCCTCTTTTTTTTCGTTGTGGAGCTTTCCTCTGTTTCAATATTTGAGGTCTCCACAACACGCCGGCATTTCTGGACACCTTTGGTGTATGAGTCTGGAAAATATGTTGTTGGTGTAAAGTATAGTTTTTTTCTTTTTTTTAAAGCAATTTTCTTGATAATTAGATATGATTTTAACAATCCTCACTGTACTGAAGATACTGTAGATTAATTTAAATAATGCAAAAACTATTAAATTACCTGTTCTTAGCCAGATTTTTTTTATTAGACACCGCCTCCACTTTCCTTTGTCTGGCATTGTGCAGTTTTTTACAAGCTGCCTTATGTTTCCAAATGTCCAGTAACAGAACGTTCCCTGAAAGAAAAAAAGGGGTTGCTTTACCATTCTTGAACAGACATTTATACTGTAAATGATTGCGAAAGCTTATTGAAACCAAAAACATACCTCTTTGGTCTCTTCCAACCACGAGGTTGGGACTAGTTCCACTGCACTGTCCTCTGTAAATTCCACCACTGCATATTTTTTTGTGTCCATCTGTTGAGATTAAATTAAACACACACACACACACACACATATATATATATATATATATATATAAATAAATGTAAAGATAAAGATATTGCATTACAGTTATTCAACAACTTATTATTGCGTATTTGCGTATTATAACATTATAAATTTAATGACCTTCACTGTTTCTTGTCCTTGATTTCTCTGAATGTCCTGTAACTGGAGATCTCAACATTGGCAGTCTAGTGCAGTGTGTGTGTGTCTGTGTGTGTTCTTTTCACCACAACGTTGTAAATTCCTGACTTTACTATCTTAGTGGGGCCAGCAGTATAAACCAGAATGTGTGTGTGTGTGTGTGTGTGTGTGTGTGAGAGAGAGAGAGAGAGAGAGAGAGAGAGAGAGAGAGAGAGAGTGAGTGAGTGAGAGAGAGAGAGAGAGAGAGAGAGAGATTGTGTGATCAGTGCTCATGCAGGATTGCTAAGAAAATCATCTCTTGTCTCTTTTCTACCATTATGGCATTTCTTGTCAGCTGCCATTCTGGAATGAGCTTCATAACTGAATGTCTTGATTGCACTTTGAAACAGCCAAGTATTCTTGAGTCACACGGATCTCTGAAAAGTGGTTCAGTTTTTTCAAAAAGTTTGCACAACAGCATCTGGGAACCTGAATCATCCAATTCTTCTCTCTCTTCGATGGCCTCGCAACAATGTCCTTCAGCAAGAATGAAGGCATTGTTAGGCCTTTTGATTTTGGACTTGGAAGTATCCACAGACAGTGGGGAATTTGACGTTTCCCCCAGCCGTTTGACCACTTGAGTAAGTGGCTGCTTTCCTGATCTTACGAGACGTTTCAGTTTCCCAAGATAGTTCTCAAATGGGAATGCGCTGCACGCATCAAGACTGCCAAAAGCCATTGCCTGTTCCGGTAGATGTACCATTGAATGTATATTGTACACCATGAAGTGACTTCCATAGAGTTCTTTTGTTTCTCCAACAAAGTATGTCATCAGCTCTTTACAGTAGCTGTTGTGGTCCACTGCCAGAGTAGGGCAGAGCAGAAGACCCAAGGCAACACTGAACGCCATGAAATGTTCATACAACTGGTCTGCCAGAATTCCCTTCAGCACGATCTTGCCAGTGTATACAGCAAACTGACGCAGTTCTGTTGCCTTCCACCTGTCGATGTCTTCTAGGTTCCTTGGTTTTCGGGCAAAACAGCTTGGAATGACCTCCCTAAGTGACAGCAGCCTTTGAGTCACTTCATTTATTTGACCAGCAGACATTCTCACCTTTCTGTCTCCTCTAACCCACTCTGTGATGAGCTTTTTCATTACACCCAGGCAGGCTTGGTGCATGTAGTCAATTGGAAATTGCTCTACCATGTCCAGTGGGAGGTTCAAAAATGGAGACATTGGAATGTCTTCATTCTCCTGACGTCTTGTCATTTCAGCACGGTATGTGGCATTGGTGCGTAGAGTGAGGTTGTCCACCTCTGGGTAAGTCACTCGACCAGAAACCCATGTGCCCTTCTGTGTGCATTTGTCGCACCCATAATACCCAGAATA